>NC_059372.1:20182930-20482930 GCF_019703515.2 Myxocyprinus asiaticus | reverse complement strand
ATGACCTCTAAAATTGACTGTTAACTGTTATATTGTTTTTAGTTTACTGTGTTATTGTGTGCATTGCATGGACATACTATTGTAGTATTACGGTTCACTTGCATTAACTACTGAGGCTGTACAATATAATAGAAAAAATATTAAAGTCTTCTATTGAACTCGTATAAACCATATCAAAAGTATCACCTCTTAAACTGATAAGTGTAATACAATACAAACATTAACAGCAGATAAAACACTTATTAAAATATACTGGTAGTGATTGAGGTGACTGAGTCCCCTGTTGTTAATGTAAAAGCTCTTTGAGTGTAGCATCAGAAAAGCTCTATAAGTGTAAAATTCATTCATTCAAAATATGCGAATACGAGTATTGTTTATCTTCATCAAAGCAAGTAATGTTTCGGTTTTAAATGTTAAATCTTATAACATTATATCAACATGAAAACAGCACATTATGATTCCGTCTCTGAATATCTCTCAGTCATGATTACATACAGACAATGTCCAGGTAAGCTCAGCCAAAAAGCAGTGCCAAAACACGACTCACGTAAAGTGTTCTTCCGCAAATTGCTTGCAATTTTAAGTTTCAACCACAGATGCCACTAGAGAGCACAAAGTCACGTAGTGCAGCTTTAGCAAAAAAAAAAAAAAAAAAAAAAAAAAAATCACAAAATATAACTTGTTAGGTTTTAAAATATGAAACTATAGTCAAAATTAAGCCAAAAAGTATTTGAATACTTAAGTCTTCACTTAAGATTTTAAGTAGTATAATGAACTTTTTCTATGGTAGTAGAAGACCACCAGTGTGAACTTGTTGGAAAATGACTTCCGACATTCACTAATAATGACCTTGGAACCAGTTGGATAAAAGTAGTTGCAAAAATGGCTAATAAAAAAATAAGTTAATTCTAAGCAAAATTCTTTCTAGCATAATTTGTTTCCAGATATGACTTGGTTTTGTTATCTAATGCAATGATATTCAGACAGTCCAAATACCTGTAATCGCCACTGTACACTCACTGAGCACTTTAAAAGTACACCTACTTATTCACAGGATTATGAATCTCTAATCAGCCAATCGTGTGGCAGCAGTGTAATGCAAAAAAATGAGATGCAGATATGGGTCAGCAGCTTCAGAATAGGGAAAAAATGTGATCTCAGTGGTTTTGACCGTGGCATGATTGTTGGTTCCAGACAGGCTGGTTTGAGTATTTCTGTAACTGCTGATCTCCTCAGATTTTCATGCACAACAGTCTCTAGAGTTTACTCAGAATGTAGCCACAAAAAAACATCCAGTGAGCGGCAATTCTGTGGACAGAAACGCTTTGTTGATGAGAGAGGTCAACAGAGAATGGCCAGACTGGTTCGAGCCGACAGAAAGGCTACGGCAACTCTGACAACCACTCTGTACAACTGCAGTGAGCAGAATAGCATCTCAGAATGCACAACATGTTGAACCATGAGACAAATGGGCTACAACAGCAAAAGTCTATGTGGGGCACTTTATTAGGACCATAGTGTTCCTAATAAAGTGCTAAATGAGTGTATTTCAAAGCCTAGTCTGGCTGTGGGTGGGCACCCACTGAAGATCTGCTAGGGTCCAATTGTTATCAGACATCACATGACAAATTAAGTTTGCTATTGAGGTCTGTGCTCACGCTTCAAATTTACAAAGTGGTATAGGCAAAAATGAAAACTTTTCTCATTTGAGAGAGACAAGGTCTTCAAAGCCCTGAAATTCATTGTGTAAACACAAAGCAGAATATGAAGGTACGAACACATGGAAAAGCTATAGTCCGAAGCCCTTTGATCCTATTGTGGGTTGCTCAAGACCCTTGACTTTTGCATCTACACAAACATATGGCGGCTGACTAATACAAAAATAAGAAAGGTTCGGGAGCAGCTCTCTGGATGTCACAGAGGACAAAGCCTGTTCTGTGCAGAGGACTAGATGACCCCTCTGGAAACATGCCAGAGGATAAGGGAATGAGTGTTTGATTAGCATCAAGGGGAACCTATGATCATCATTGCTCACTTCTCATGGAATGGTGGGTGGACAAGGTCTGGCTTGTAATCTTTGCCCACCTGCATTACTCTGTCCTTCAATATTCGTAATTGAAATAATCATTAGAAAAGGAAGGAAACTTGCACAAGACTTCCCTCAAGGGATTCCAATGGCAAGTTCTCATTATTTTCAGTCACTTTGACTCTCCGTAACACTTGAATTAGGACACTGAGAGTTTACAACACAAAACTTCAGCGCTGTCTGTAGAGAGCAAACCAGTTGCCATTGATTACATCATGCTCCGGGCATGTCGAAAATCTGGTCAATTATTTCCTTAGCCTGAAAACAGTAAATGTGGAGGATAACAAATCAAAAAAATTAATTAAATAGTTTTAAAAAGTTTAAAAGAATGGTGAAATGTATTGGGGCCTTTTGAGTGTATCAGCAAGCTCAGGACTAAATTGAGATCTAATAAGACTTCACAAGGACTTCCTGTTTCACACACAGTATAACCAGGACAGACTCTCTTCCTCTGCTTGTAAAGAGATGGAAGAACAGTCTGTCACCTGGCATGTTCTACTACACTACAATGATGATTCACTGAGGACAGGATGGGCCCAAAGTAAAGTATTTTGTTCATTGTAAAGATGGAAGAGAACACAGGGGAATTGCGACATTCCCAAACACAGGATCATATTCTATTTGTTTATACCATGGTCTATTCGAATATTCAATTCTGACTGGCTGGAATGCGTGCGGTTCAAACCGTTAAATGCACAGGTAGTTCCAGTCAGTTTTAATCACTATTCGATCTTAATGCGCTGTATGTAACCCAAGCAACATAACATTTCAGAGCAAGCAGGGTGAGCTACAGCAATTGAAACCATTTCCTAACCACTTTCATCAGCATAGCTAATATAATGGAATTCGGCTTGGTTTGCATGGAGGGTGACCCATGGAAGGTCACACAGTTCTGACTCAAACGCTGAAGGAGAAGCGCTCTTTGTTTACAAAATGCAGGCAGCATTTTGCAGTGAAGCGTTACCATTCAAGGACAAATTGAAATTTCATTCTTAATTCGGTCAGTCGTGCAGCCTTGATGGATACTATACCGAGTCTCAGAAGTCAAAATCTGCAGGTTCTAGAGTGTTTTGAATGGTTTTCCTCTTATCATACCAGTAAGTGCTACTTTTACTGTCACTGCCACGTTTGTAACGTCGGTTTTTCCACATTAATGTGAAAATGACAATGTATAAAAATTAAATAATACATTTTCTCTGGAGCGCCAAACCCTCTATGTTCTGTGGATATGATTATTTCTGGATTGTGCATTTAAATTCACAGTTTTGACCAAGTGTGTGGTCGCACTACTTTTTCTCTGTGTCTGAATAGGCAGAGCTGTAGATTTAATGACCCTTATATAAACTTATTTTTTGTTCTTCCAGTCAAAATTTGCGCCTCTAAAAATGGATGACAGCTGTAACTAATCAATTCTGGCAAGTGACCACGGTATAAGCGGGATAATCCATGGCTAGGTGTGCATTAAACATGCGTTTGCGGAGGTTCTTCACCTCCACCTCGTGCACTTAAAATCATTTAATGCACACCTAGCCTTGGATTATCCCTTACTTAAGGAACAAGTGTTTATGGGTATCAAAGTCAATTTATGGAGTAGGAGAAAGCTGACTCAGGAAGCACTTCTTTCCAAAACCCCAAAGAGAAATTTTCTCTAAGGGTTACAAACTGATTATTATATATGCAATGATGACACAATTTGTCTTTGAATGGTTCAGATAAAGCAAATATTCAAAGACTTGTGTGACTTTCCCTAATAAGTTTGCTTAAAACATTTGCTTGTAACAGGGGTCTTCTGCCATTTTCAGGCCTAGGACTTGGTGGATAGAGAGGCGAAGACTTTAACATACTGTATGAAATTGAGTGCTGCATTTTAAGCCTGGCTTATAACAGCATGTATATTAGGGGTGTAATGGTTTTCATACAGTTCACTACCCACGGTTCAGTAAACATTTGCACTGCGGTTCATCTTAAGTCTAATGTCGCATCTGAAGCATAGAGTTTGGTGAAGAAAACAAAGTGTCAAATAAACAGGCACAGTTACAACATTGCTAATGCACATGTATGGCTCTGCAGTCTCACATGGGTCAACTTTCTACAGACAGTAGCTGTCCAATTAACTGTTAGTATGTTAAGTCAGTTAATGATGTCACAGTTCTGCACGCGTTAGTGTGTAGTTGAAAATTTCAAGCAGCACTATAAACCCAAATAAGTTAACAGAACTCAAAAAATGTGAGGTTATTGTTACATATTTTTTTTTAAGTTAAAGTAAGCAGAACTGTCAGATTTTGATTTTATACTACTCCTCCGTGTTGATTGCTCTTCAGGGCTGCAACTAATGATTATTTTGATAATCGACTAACCTAACGATTATTAGAACGATTATTCGACTATTCAGCGATTATTGCAATGATTAATCATTAGCTCTTAACCGACTATTCAGCTAGTGCCCCGACTTAAAAGGTTGTATTAAAGTGCTTGCTAACAATACAGAGGACAAAATCATCTTTTAAAAATACCTCTAAATGACATTCACTGAATTAAAGAAAAAAAACAACTTTTTATTAAGTTTAATTCAGTAAAGTTATTCGCTGCAAAAAATCCTATTGTTTTCACGTGTTTTTGTCTTGTTTTCCATTTAAAATTGTCTTGAGAAGCAACATATAAGATATTCAGACTTGCTTTAAGAGAATGTATCTTAAATATAAGTGTATTTTGTATATAAGTGTATTTTTTCACTGGGTTATACTTTTGCAAGTGCGGTAAAGGCTAAATATACTTATATTCAAAATCTATTCTCTAAAAGCAAGTCTAAATATCTTGTATGTTGCTTCTCAGGTGAATGCATCTTTTTTTAAAGGATTTTTAGATATTTTAAAATATTTGTATTTTTTATATTATATTCAATGTTCTCAGATAAAAAAAAATAAATTATTCTGCCTTATAGCTGCTAAAGTAAATGTACGTTGTTTTAAATGAGTTTTAGATATCAGTTTTGGAAGACAAGCCAAAACAAAAACAAATAAATTTTGTTGCAGTGTATAATGGGGCAAAGACTCTCTCACCTTTTTGTTCACTTTAAACCATCTTTAACTCACAAAAATCAAACTCTCTCTTATTAATAAAGCTGCGTATTGCCAATTTTCTTCACGATAAGACTTATGATTCAATAAGTCGCGAGCCATCACATTATAATCTAGCTGCATTAAGCGTGCGCGACAGAGTGTGCGTCAGCCGGGTGCAGTTTCAATCTCTCCCCCTTAGATCAGGACACTTCGCAACTCATAGAACAGGTGCTTACTACACTACGTGCGGTTTAAATAATTGGAGTTTGTAGTTATTTACATGACCTGTTTCCTTATTATTTGAACTTTAATAAAACTATAACGCATTAAATATAACTGCATTAAAGATGTAACTCCGGGGTGTTTCCTTTAAAGATGCTTGACACGCAAATTTTTCTTCAGCGAAGCGGCAGCTCCAGTTCCGCTTATTTCATAACGAGAGTGCTTCTGTATTTACTTATTTTGTATTAGTCCCTCATACTTTGCGATCTACATCACCTGAAGCTGTTAGGAATGTTTAGAGTGCATCTGGACTGTGAGCTGTTTTCTTCTTCGCCTCAGTCAGGCGCGAGCTGCATTGCTGCTCTCACGCGTCATCATTAGATGATCTCATGTTACGTTAAAAGAGATCAAATGACTATTCGACAACAACAAATTTTGTCGATATTTTTTTTTATTGTCGACGTTGTCGATAACGTTGACTAATCGTTTCAGTCCTATTGCCCTTAACTTGAAATATTGAGTAAGCAAACTTAACTTAAAATGTAACTCTTTGGCTGAATTTAAAATTAACACGTAATCTAAACTTAAATACTTCAAGTAGAGGAAACCTAGCTAGTACTCGCTAGAATTAGCTAGTACAGTGAACGCTAGCATGCTGATTGCTAACTATGATTTGATTAGCATAGCAATTGCTCAATGAGTAAAGCAGTAAGTTCAGGTTACTTAAAAGGTGTCAGTTTCGTAAACTCAAAAGAGAGAGAATGTTCTAAATACTCATAAAGTTTAATTTATTTGAACTAAATTGGGGGATTTAATTTCTACTCAAAACGGTTAATTATTTTGAGCATTAGGGTTTACAGTGGGTGAAAAGAAGCAGCTGATAGAGAAGCCCCCTGCATCATTCAAGTCTCCATCTGGGAACATTTTGCAGCCAATTACAACAGTGATGGTCAAAAACTTTGACAAAACAGGCACTGTTTGCAGACATTGCTCAATACTGGTAATACATCGATATAATTAACCATTTACGGCAACAACATCCTGGGATAGAAATAAGCGTGCACAGAGACGCAAGTGAGCCCGAAACTGCACCCTCTCTTCTGTTTTTTATCAGGCACTCAGTGCTAATTCGGACAGACACAAAATAATAACTAAAGCGATTGGGGTGTTCTTTGCCAATGATATGTGAAACCCTACTCCTTGATGAAGATTTGGGGTTTCAGCATATGATTAAACCACTCGAGCCACGTTATGACATCCCTTTTCAAATCCATTTTAATAGAAAGTTTATTCCTTCAATGGTGATGTACAGCTTCTGAAAGTTGAATATACCTGTATATTAAGTTGAGTTTGAAATGCACTTAATTTTGATGCATGTAGCATAACAATGCAGGTATAAAGTTAATGTTGAATTTATTTAATTATAAGCACCCAAACAAGAATTTACCATGGTTTTATTTAGTAATATTGTAGTAACCATGACTGTAGTATCCATGACAGAACACATGGCAGAAACCATGGTTTTGATACAGTTAACCATGGTTTTACTACAGTAATACTGTAGTATCTATATAGTAACCATGGTTTTACTATAGTATTGTATTAACCATGGTTAATTTATGGTTACGGTGGTAAAACTATGGGGATTTTTCACAAGGTAAAACCTGTTAAAGTATGTGTTCCCAAATGGAGTATTCTTACTTTGGATTTGACAATATAATTTTTTCCTGAACATAGTATTTACCGAACCGTACTGAAACCGGAATATGAACCGTTCAACCCGATCTCATGAAAATTCGTACATATTTTACGAGTTGGCTACTTCATATGATTTCGTTCGATTTTGTTGGTATAAATTTGTCCAAATTCATCACGTGCAAATGCCCAGATGTCTAATGCGGAAGTAAGCATGAGTTCCGCACACGAGGTGTTAAGGACATGCTTATTAATATTAGGCCCTTACCCAAACCCCTTATCTAAACTTAACCGATCAGTAGAATGTAAACATGATAGGAAGCTGTTATGTGTGACAGAAGCAAGTAATTGTCATGTATTAGATGGTTACGATGTCCAGCGACATCACTGGCTGTAGTGAAAATCGTACGAATTCATATGAGTGCAGTCGTACATCATACAAATTAGTCAAATTTATAAAAGTCGTGCAAATCCTTACGATTTCGCCATGAGAGTGTGTTAGAACTGTTACACCCCTAATGCATATAGTAACATATACACATACTTACATACATAGTTATGACACATACATTGCAAATCCATTAAATTAATTATTATTGATGTACAAAGTAATATACTTTACATTTTAATTTTGCTTAATACATTTTAATGTAGGACAGAAAAACTTTAGCTTCGTAACTTTAGCTTCTGTTGAAGTTGTTTTGGACGTTAAACAGACAAAACAATTTAATTATCTTTAATTAATGCATACATTCATTTTTTTTTTCTCAAATATTTGCTTGAGCTAAAGAAATCTCCCCCTTGAAGACCAATTGTTTATAAGCTTTCCCCAAACATATCACTGAAAGGATGTTCAGAACAAGTTGGTATATACAGTAGGCATATTATACAAAATGAATTTATTGGCTCAATAGATCATGCTGGTTTCAAGCATCATATCTTGTGCTGG
This sequence comes from Myxocyprinus asiaticus, assembly GCF_019703515.2. Taxonomy (NCBI): domain Eukaryota; kingdom Metazoa; phylum Chordata; class Actinopteri; order Cypriniformes; family Catostomidae; genus Myxocyprinus; species Myxocyprinus asiaticus. The sequence goes on along the minus strand of NC_059372.1, from coordinate 20,474,919 downwards.
TAGAGCGACTCTTGCCAGATGTCATGAGAAGAAATCACTGACCAGAATTGGTAAGTGTGAAATTATCCTTCAGTTTGAAACCCCAAGGGTGTAAAAAACAACCAAGATATGTCATGTAGATGGAAAGGCCTTTGTAAAAATCACCCACTGTGATATCCACATTGGACAGATTTACTTTACACTGGGAACTACAACCAGACCTTGTCATTAAACAAGTGCACCCGATGACTCAACGAGGGATCATTAACCAAACCTGCTGCTTCCCCACATGGCAATAGGCCAGTGTTAAAGCATTGGTTAGCTAAGCATCTACTGGGCTTATCAGTGAGAGATCACAGACAGAGACCTTGAGAGCCTTTAGACATGCTACTGAGAAAACATTAAGCGTATAGCGGAATGTTAAAGCCCTCTGGTTTGCCTCTGGATAGTCAGAAGAGGAGTTACAGGTATATGCAAAATATAAGACTGTGTAATATCAACAATCAAGCACAAGAACACAGACTATAAATAATGCAGTATGGTGCAATGATATTTGCTCGTTATACAGTAAGGCCATTATTAGACATTTTTATACTGTACCCCTGGAACATTCAACCCCTAAACATGTTGAATGCCACAGGGTTGGCACAAAACATGTAATGCATATTAATATAAATTGTTCCAATTATGTGTGATTTATTTCAGTGCACACTGAAACTAAGTGATACTACCTGAATTAGGGGCTGTTCAGACCAAACACGTTCTTGCGCAAGAAAAAGCAAGATATACAGCAAAGAATATAACAGAACGCAGATGTCTCGAGATGCATTTTAAAAAACTTGGTGCTTCTGCACGATACGCTGAAAAAACTGCGATACGAGGCACAGCAGTAAAAGACGTCCATCTAGTGCATGCTTACACAGAAAAACAATTGAAAACGAATGAGAACGGCCCCAACTGTAATTCTACAAAATTATATATTATAATTTTACCCTAAGTGCATACTGTAAATTTACTCTGGCTGGGTTGGAATAATGTAGGCTTAAGGGTTAGGCTTAGGGTCAGTAGCGCTATATAATAAGTGTTTTTTTGTGCAAGGCTGTGACCATATATTTACTGTAGTATTAGTGATAATAGTTTAAGAACTGGCCATTAAAAATCCATATTAGTCCACTAATTTGAATATAAGAGGAATCAACATATTGCACACCTGTCTACCTTAATTAACATGAAAACGTGATTCAGCAACTGGCAGCTGCAACTATACATCAATGTAACCATATACATTTTTGGTATTGTAATCTAGATAATAAAAAAAGCAATACTTTAAGATTGAAGGAAATTGATGTTCTTACATCAACTGAGGTAACCAAGTTAAGAATATGTTCTCTACAAAATCAAACTGCATAACATGCCTACAGGAATGATCCTTGGCTCTGAATGTTCCTACACATTTGTCCGTACCATCATAGGTTCCACTCTCCAGCAGCAGTCCGCTCTCCTCAAGCACACGAAACTCCCCCACATTGATGAAATTATAGTCCACTCCCGGAACCTCACCTTCTCGAGGCTGCCTCGTAGTACCTGCCAATAGAACAAAGAGCCACAACCTGTTAGATGAAAGTGCTTCTTTTGTACACAGTATTTGTACCATACAATAAGTAGAAGAAACACTTTTGATAAACAGATTATCTGAAGTTGTCAATCAGAGACAGAAGATTATAACTCTATAAATGAATTAGTGTAACCTCATTTCATTATGATAAACATGGCTTTTGCCTTCCCGATAAGTGTGGCAAGAGACACCGCTCACAATTGGCCATTTTTCACTGAAGCGTAGGCATGAGGAGTTCATTGTTTATGATTAAAATGTTTCCAATGTTGACCAAAAGTCCTTCTCTTCAGTACTCTCTTTAAATGGTAAAAAACCCCAATGAAAATTAGGTTTCTTCCTTAACTACTATGTACTAACATTAAAATGCATATGATACAATGTACATATTGTGTATCTACATGTTGTTCTGCAAAATTCTCACAAGTTTAATATTTTCTGCTACTGAGGTTGAGGTACTGGCACATTTAGGGGTAGGGTTAGGGTTTAGATTAGGGTTAGGGTTTAGGGTAAGGGTTAGGTTTAGGATTAGGGGTAAGGTTAACAGTGTAACTACAGATGTAATAAAATGAAGGTACTTTAAATGAAAATACAATGCAACAACACATTTACATACTAAGTACATTGCATCAAATGCTTAAGTTCTAAGTTGTCTGTTTCGATGGAACTTCCGTGAGTAGACACACATTGGGCATTTTATCAGTCTGCCTGGAAGCCGAGTTGTGTCACAAGGTCCCGTGTTGACAGAATGAGCACTTTTGAGGAAGAAATAATCACAGAATTTTGCCATGTCAGTGACATCAAATCTTTTATAGATATTCAGAGTTTTGTTTGAGGCACGTAGCAGAAAGTAAAGTGGATATCCACAAGCAGAGCTGCATTTTTTGCTTTGTTTACTTAGTTATGTCTGTGAAATTCTCTACAATGAGGTTTTCTGTGCTGTACTTAGGATCTCTACAAGCAATCGCTTGCAATCGTGTTCTGAGCAATCGCTCACGGAGACCCGCGCAATTATATAAATAATTTTTCTGCAATGTCGGTCTTTTATTATGATATGATACATCTACGATAACCCTGCCCCTAAACACCCCGTAATGACAAAACTGACTGTGATTGGTCGCTTTACCTGTCAGTTAGATGGCTTTTCCTGTCTAAATGGTTGGTCCGTGGCCAATTGGAGTAGCTATAGACCCCAGACCTATGCCGTAGTCATAGGTCTGGCTACGCAAGACTACACCTGCACTACAAAATGACCTACAAGTTAAAAGTGTGTAATTCTTTGATGTAAATAAATAAATTAAATTAAATTATTATAAATAAATACTTTCTCATACCCTCACTTAATATGCAGAGACAATCAAATAACCCATTGTTTGATTCCTCTGAAAAGTGTAACACTGTGGCACTAATCAAAACGTTGCTCTGTTTGTTTGAGCATTCCGTCTAAATTGTGTGCTTTCGGGGCGGGTTCATCTGTGTGTCCAACCAATGGCAGGGGGCTGTGATCAGGAAAAAATAAAACACACTTCACCTTTAAATCATCTCCATACAATTTCATTCTCACTCTGCACACACATCTGACAAAGATTCTACAACTAGAATTTACAACAATATTTATTAATATTACATGTATTTTATATTAATAACATAATAAAGGTTTTAATATTATTATTATAGTAATAATAAAAATTCATAAATTTTTAATAATAAAAAACAAAGAAAAATAAATAAAGACAATTCCCTTCATTAGCTTTATATTATGTTGATCTTAAATTTGTATCTCTGTTGTAAGGAAGTGCAAACAGAAACTCAACAGCCCCACAGCTTGGCTAACTTTTGATAACCTTTATTGGGTACACTCTTTGCAGTTTACACTTTGCTTGCTATCACTAAAGTCAAGTGACAGTCACACACCAATGAATGTGGTACGAGTCCACAGATGCCAGTTTGTGTTGTGGAGGAAAAAAAAACAATTAGCGCAGCAGTTTTCACAAGCCATATGAAACCCAGCCAACTGCTTAAGCACCTTACTTTCCATCCCTGCACATTGCAGTCCAGACTAGCATACTTCAGTATTCACTGCTTCAGAACATCTTGAATACCTATGAAAAGACTGACCCTGTCTGCCTCATCCTAAAAAATATTCAAATATTGTTTTTTGTTTTTGTTTTTTTGAGCACCATTCATTCTAAAGTTGTGAGTTCTTTGAAGGTTACTGTGTAATTGTATGCCAAGTATTTTTATATTATAAGACAGCTCTCTGGAAAAATGTATTCTAATTGGTCAATCGTAGCATTCAAGAGGTCAAATATCTTATATAATGACCTCTTAACTGTGCATTTGACCATTGTCACTGACAACTACACTATGCTAGTTTAGTCTCTGTATCACTCTGTAGTCTCTTTCTGCTCACATAATAAAATAGTTTCAACTCAGATCAATACATTATTTCAATATCCTGTCAGGGTTTATTTTTCGATAGCAACTGGCAGACCTATATTGCCTTACCTATATTTTTAGGTTATACATAAGCCTGATATTGACAATACAGAATGAGATATCTATTTTGTGACATCAAAGGTGGACTCAATTACGCTCACACCTCATTAACTGCTCATGGTCAACTGTGAGATCTTATACAAGCTCAGGAAAAGTTTAAAAGGATAGTCTTAAATCTGCTCAAGCATAAAAAGCAATCCTTAAAGACTGACCACCTAGGGCACTTTTTGTATTTCAGCATTCATTGGGTTTTTTATCTGCGGATGAAGTGTGCCAAGCTCTAACGGATATTAATGCCAGCAGCAGGAGAAGGGAGGAAGTTGGAGGCTTCAGCCGAGCTTCAAGGATTATATGGCAATTTGGTCTCCAGGCCCTCTATTTTCACCCTTTTTTTCCCCTAAGGACACAGCTTTAATGACTTTTCTGTCCCCATGTCCAGAGGGACATATGTGATATAGTGTCCTAATCAGGCACAATGTAATAAAAGCTTACATTTTCCATGTACTGTAAATCTGAGTTTTGTCCTAGCCAGCCGCGACCGCAACAAGCATCGTTCAAATGATAGTAAAATTTTATCAATTGCTTGTTTTCTATTTCTGCAGTGTTACACTGGGTAGCCCCGCCCTTGGTGAAATCTCATTGGTCCAAAATCCTGCTCCTCACAACTACTGTATGTATAAAACATCAGATATTTTTTTGTTTGGAGATTCTCACATCGCAAACCATTTTCGCAATCAGTGTGGACTTACAAATTACTTGTTGCTGGAAACATGTTGAATCGTGCCTGTTTAGCACACAAGCTGCATCCAAAAGCTTAAATATGCTGCATCAAGGCACGTCTGAATTTAAAGCTTGAGTCTTTTGGTGGAAAGAATAAAAATAGTGTTCGAAGGAGCAGTTGAAAGGAGTATTTCTTATTTTATTTTACTTATACGTTAATTTCTACCAAGAAATTTGCAACAAAGTCACTAATTACGTTCTTTGCTATCTCTAAAGCTCTCTTGAATTTGTTCTAGATCATTGGACATTACATTATGGCGTCTGGTACCAGTATACTTTGGAGGTAGTACCATCATACACAAAATGCTACCAACGCTTCCATTCCAGAAGGATGTTTGCATTTCCGCTTTTAGGTTCATTCTGCACCATTACAGAGCACAACTGACCTGTTACAATGGGACAAAAACAGGTTAAAGGTCATAGTATCTTAATACCACAGTAGAAAACATGTAATAGTAGTGTGGCCTTGGATCAAGTATTAAGAGAATCTGTTTGAGGGCTAAGAAATATGGGGGATCTGAAAATATCTACAATTCCCTTTACCATTCAGCGATGTTTTACTAAATATTAACTGCAATAAAAAAAGGCAATAATGAAATCCAAGCTGTCCTTCACCTTTATTGGAATTATTATGCAACATTTAAATCATGATTTGATTATTATACTAGTATGAAGCCTGAAAGATTAACTAAAACAGTTCATTCAGATATTACATCTACTATCGGCACTATTAAACATAATTAGAACTGTCCATCATCTAGCTCTTTGCCGGATGGGTACGGTCAGTGTTGGGGAGTAACGGAATACATGTAACGGGATTATGTATTTAAAATACAAAATATAAGTAACTGTATTCCACTACAGTTACAATTTAAATAATTGGTCATTAGAATACAGTTACATTCAAAAAGTATTTTGATTACTGAAGAGATTACTTTGCATTTTATTGTCATTTGTTTCATTTAATATTTAGTCCTTTCAGATGGAAAACATTTATACATATAAATGATGCGATCCAAGTGCATTTGAACAGCGGTGAAACACTTTCTTATGATGTGCTACATTCATACGAGCAGACAGAGAAGTAAGTTTGAAGTAAGTTTGGAGCAAAAGAAATAGAAATAAACCTTGTGTAAATTATCAGCTTTACGCTAAGCTAAAATGCTATTTCTAGCCATTTTACATGCACATGTTCCCAGGCATGATCATATTTTTTATTAAGAAAATTCACGTTGGATCATAATTTCTTTTTTCTAGTAAGACCTTTGATATTAGGGCAAAAATCGTATTCTTGATAATAATTTTTGTATTGTTTTCCTGTAAAAATATCTATAAATCCTTAAAACAAGATCAATTAGATTTATCTCGTTTTAGAAACAACACTGCATAAGATATTTAGGTTTTTCAGAGAATGTATTTTTAACGTGTATTTTGTCTTACTGTACTGGCAGAGTTTTTATAATCAAAGCAAGTGAAAAAAATCTACCAGTGCTGAAGAAGTAATCCAAAGTATTTAGAATACATTACTGACCTTGAGTAATATAACGGAATACGTTACAAATTACATTTTACAGCATGTATTCTGTAATCTGTCGTGGAATACATTTCAAAAGTAACCCTCCCAACCCTGGGTACGGTTATACTAAACAGAAAAAGTGTGAATTGAGAGTTGTGTGTTTATTCACCGTCTGGAACAAGGAGCTCTATAATACAAAGAGAAAGCGATCTGTTTACATTTCCTATTCATCAGTGGCAGTTGCTCGGCTGGAGCAGGAGCACTCTGGAAGTATGCGTTTTGAACAGTAAATGACATGTGACTTATAACTCTTGAGCTGCAGGAAAGTGACATCTTAAGGCCGGCTTCACATATCCTCCGTGAGTGGGGCGTGAGCGTGGCGTGAGCAGCACGTTTTTGTTTCGGCGCCCATGTTAACAGATTACACCCTTCACATTGCAAGCCTGAGTTGTGAGGTGACGTGTCCCAGACACGCTGCGGTGAGCTGATAGTTTCGGCACAGAGCCTATTTTTGATACACGGCTCACGCTGAACTCTGGGTGTAGCAGAAAACTAAAATAATCATGAGATTATTAAAAAGACGCAAAAGCAAATAAACAATATTTAAACCGAATCTACCATACACTACAATTTATATGTCTGCATACAAACAAACACAAAATAACTAAATAAAGGAAAGAATTAATAAATTACATGTAAATGCAGGACTTTTGTTGTGTATATAAAGAGACAGTTTAGAAGAGATGGACCACTGGTATTAAAATAAATGGTATAAACTGGAATAGATGTAGAAAGGAAGTCCCCCTTTACAAGTAAAAGAGCCAATCACCTTTCAGATACAGACATTGCCTGTCAATTAGCTCAAGAACGCACATGCTGAACCAACCTTGAAAAAAGCGTCTTTTTTTTTGTGTGTGTGATCTAAGCTAAAGAAGCACAATTTATGATACTATTGTTGTCAGATTTTATTGATGATTTTAAATATGTTCTTTGATCGTAATCTTGACCAACTGTCTTTCCCCATTCAAGCAGACAGCAGCTTTACTTTTATGCCGCTTGTTTACAAAGAAAATAGCTGCCCGAGAGCATGCCAAAGATGACCGCAGAGTGGACTGACTTGCCTTGAAAGGGGCTTTGATATATTAACCAATCACAAACAAGTACACTGATACACAAGTGCATGTGACTGCCCACCGTTGCCATAGGAACCTAAAAAAGAGACGCAGCCAACGTGAAAGCCCAAATGCGACGCGTTGCTCACGCCTTGCTCACGGAGTATGTGTGAATCCGGCCTGAATGGCTGATGGTACAACAACAACACTCACAGTCCGAAGACTTTTACTAGAGACTATCCTGAGCAGTGTTGTCTAATGCAGCAGACAGGGAATTTAACATTTTTAAGAGCCCTCCAAAAAGGGGTGCTGTTAAAGCATCTACTAGAATATAATTAAATATTTGTGATTTATATGTTGCTTGCAAAAAAAAGGGATGAATGACTGATGGTACAACAACAACACTCACAGTCCAAAGCCTTTTACTAGTGACTATCTTGAGCTGTGGGGTCTAAGGCAGCAAACAGGGAATTTTACACTTTTAAGAGCCCTCCAAAAAGCGGCACTGCTAAAGCATCTACTAGACTATAATTAAATGTTTGTGATTTATATGTTGCTTGCAAAAAAAAAAAAAAAAAGGAAAAAAAAGAAAGAAAAGTATTTCATCAGAACATACAGATATTTTTGAAAAATTGTCAATGTAGCAAGATGTTCTTTCAGCCCAGATTGTGCAGTTACAGCATCTACCAGCAGGGAGTAACCCTGCTAACCAGTCAAATATTGACCAGTTGGTCTGAACGGCCTTAAACAAGGACACTGGAAGAGAATGACATTAGAGATCACAGGTCAGGCCACACACTGAGCTTGTGTCTTATGCAATGTTGAGACACAGAGCAAACGCAATATCTGCTTAAGTCTGGTATCCATTAAAAGCCCACATCTCAGAAAGCTATGTGCCAGGTGCATGACTGGTTAATAAAAACAGCGCTAACCACCTCACCACTTTCCAAATGTGAAATTAAATAGAATTACAAGAGAACTGCAACAAAAGAGAACAAGCACTAATTAAATATGTGTGGGTAATTCAGGCATGTTTCACTAATTCTCTGGTTTATGGCCAGACTACAAATTCAGTAACAAAAGAGCAAAACACATTAGTGATTATGTGCTGGTGTGTTGGCAAATCATGTCATTAAATAAAAGACAGCAGTCCGCCTGTGTGTCTCTTTAGTAATTCATTAAAAGACCCAGCATTTGATCGTGAATTGCACTACACTAGTCACACTGTATGTTTGTTTTTGAGTGTAGCAAGCAAAAATAATGCAATAGAAAGTCTTGGCAGTATTGCACCACATTTGATTCAGACTGCAAACTCAAAACTCAGGTAAAATATAACTTCTTTTGCTGTGGCACTAGAGATTCAGCAGTACAGAAACACTGTCATACAGGCATCAGTGGACATCAGCCAGTTGCTTGTTAAAAAAGCAAGTGGCAGGTATAAGGATTACAAATGGAGGAACTGGGGGGAGTCACGTGATGCCATGCGAGGAGCGGACATATGATCGGAGAGCTCTGCGCACTTTGCTAGTTTTAATAATATTTGTGTCATAAACCGGTGAGATTCTATACACCCTGATTCTTAACTGTTCAAAGAAGACAATATGTCAAAGAATTCAAAATCCTCAGGCTCTGGAGATATTAAAAGACACTTACGTGCTCGGGCTGATTCCCCGCAGTGGCAGGCCGAAAGCCCCGGACTCAATTCGGATGGTGAACGGAAAGAAATCCGCCATGAATTGATGAATGTGTCGGCAATGCTGACTAAGGTTGTTTGCAGACTTGGAGGATCTTGCTGTAATACATCGATCGATCACTTCCATGGAGACGAATTTCTCTGAGTTGGTTACAAGATTGTCAGACATCGAGAGATGGATTGATTATCTGGAATCATTGGAGAGGGAATTAGCTGCTAATCGTTTAGCGACCCAGGAAGATTTGGAACGCGTTTTGGAAAAATTGGAAGACCTTGAGAATCGTAGCCGGTAAAACAAAGTCCGAATTGTTGGAATTCCTGAGCATGAAGAAGGCCGAGATATGGTGAAATTCCTAGACAGGCTCTTCCCGAGTCTGCTCGACATAACAGGCCATATGCTGGAAATCGAGCGAGCTCACAGAGTCCTGGTTTGGAGATCCACAGAGGGAGACCGGCCCCAATCAATTCTGGCCAAATTCCTGAGATAAACCGATAAAGTTCTCGTGTTATGCGAGGCGAGGAGTAAAGGGAAGCTCTCTTGGGAGAACCACAACATTTTCTTGTTCCCAGACTTTGCGAATTTGACAAGAGAGAAACGTGAACGATTCAGGGAATGCAAGAATCTCTTACATCAACAGAAGATCGCTTTTGTTGATGTTGCTGATGTTTCAGGCCAAACTGAGAACAGATACTAAGGATGGCTGCAAAATATTTACATGCCCACAACAAGCATTGTCCTACATAAAGACACTGGAGTGAGTAAGCCATTTGGTGATTTTCATGTTGCTGCCAAGTGGATCGACTCACTGAACATACACTCGACTGTCCAAGGAAACTAAGCGCCTTTTTCATTTCCTTTGTGCTGGTTCCGCCTAGCGGCTGGAGTTTGCTTTGTGTAGTATCATTGGGACAGCTTGTGGATGAATCTGCTCGTTTTGGGTGCTTATGCCTCCTGTTGGCTGGAGTTGTTTTTTTTTTTTTTTGTCTTGCAGGACATTGGAGTGAGTTTGACTACCCGAAGAACTGAACGGCCCGTGTTTTTTGTTTTGTTTTGTGTGCTGGTTCCGCTAGCGGCTGGAGCTTGTTTTATGGAGGCACACACCTTCGAGACAATTAAGTGGATGAATCTACATGTTTTTTTGTGTTTATTCCGCTTATGGGCTGGAGTTTGTTTTATAGATTATCTTCGGTTCTGTAATTCTGTATTACAAATTTTTGTATAGAAGCCCTGGACTTGAGCAATCTGATGGCAAAGTTGTCGTGGGGGCTCTCGTAGGTGTACATGGACTGTCTGAGTTTAGAGGGATGGACGCCGGTTGGCACTGTCGTGCGTGGGGTTAATGCGCACGTTTTTCTTTTTTCCATTTTTTTCTGTTCTGTTGAAAGTTCAGGGGTTGATTGTTGCACTAAAGTGAAATGTAGTCTTTATAATTGTATTTTTGACACACAATCTAATTTCTCTAATATGTCAAAATGTTAAATGTTAATAATGAGTGGATTGACTCTCCTCGTGGAATGTGTTGGGGCACCCCATAAAAAGAAGGAAGGTTATTTATTTTCTTAAACGTAAGAAATATGATGTAGTGTTTCTTCAAGAAACGCATCTTTCCCTGCAGGAAGCTGAAAAATTTGGGAAGATATGGGGTGGGCATGTTTTCTTTAGTGCTGGCTCAAGTAAGAGCAGGGGAGTCATTACATTGATAAGTAAACATCTACAATTCAAATGTCTCAAACAGATTAAAGATAATTTAGGAAGAATCATTATTGTTTTAGCAGAAATTCAGGGGCAAAGGTTGATTTTGGCTAATATTTACGAACCTAATGCTGATAATCAGTTTTTTTTTATAGATCTTGAAGGGATGTTGCAAGACGCTGGCACCCCTCATGATATAATATTGGGAGGAGACTTTAATCTATTGATGGATTCAGTCCTTGATCATAGTGAAGCAAAAGTGTGCAAGCCCCCTAGAGCAACATTGATGCTTCTCAGGATGTGTAAAAATCTTGGTCTTACAGATATTTGGAGACTTTTGAACCCATCTGGTAGGGACTATAAATTTTTTTCATCAGTCCATAAGATTTTTTTCTAGAATAGATTAGATAGAATAAAAGTCCCTCATTTCATCTGTTGCTGATTGCTCAATTGAAAACATCTTAGTCTCAGATTATGCCCTGGTGAGTTTAGAGTTGTTGCCACAAATGGAGAAAAAGAAATCTTATAGTCGGCACTTTAATGTATCCCTTTAGCAAAATCCTGAATTCCAACAAATGTTAAAGGCTGAAATCAATGTTTATATGGAGACCAACTGGTCCTCAGTATCCTCTGTGGGCATGGCTTGGGAGGCACTTAAGGCAGTTCTTAGGGGTCGGATCATACAGTATGCCTCATTTACCAAAAAATCCAAAGCATGAGAACTCATGGAGTTGGAAGAGAATATTAAAAGTACAGAGACAGAGCTGAAGCGCCAAATGTAATCTGATGGCCTCAGAGAATTGACCCGATTGAAATACAGATATAATACTATTTTGTCGCAGAAGGTGGACTTTTGGTTATTTAGGGCAAGACAGTCATATTTTGAGTCGGGGGACAAAGCAGGAAAGCTTTTGGCTATATATATATATATATATATATATATATATATATATATAGCAGAGAGAGTCTTTTTTACCATTCCCTCAGTGAAATCTGCTGGTGGTGAAATTTTTACCTTGGCCATTGATATTAATAATGCTTTGAAAGAATTCTATCTTGATCTTTATAGTTCCATGTCTTCATCTACTGATGAAGATATTATAAACTTTGCGGAACTATAAGAACTCCCTAAACTGACGACTGAGCAAAACAATTCTCTTGATTCTGAGATAACCTTGGAGGAGCTTGAAGAGGTAATTAAGGCCTTACCTACAGGCAAGTCTCCGGGGCCAGATGGCTTTGCCGCTGAATTTTTTAGATCTTATGCTACAGAACTTGCTCCATTTTTGTTAGAAATTTATATGGAATCATTAAAGAATGGAAAGCTTCCGCCAACCATGATACAAGCCCGGATCAGTATGATTCTTAAAAAGGACAAAGATCCAAGGGAATGTAAGAGTTACTTTCCAATTTCCGTGATTCAGTTAGATGTTAAAATTTTGTCAAAAATTTTGGGTAACTGATTAAGTAAAGTTATGACATCTGTTATACATTCAGATCAGGTAGGGTTCATTCGGGGCCGCAGCTTTTCTGATAACATTAGGCATTTCATCAATATCATGTGGTCAGTGGCGAATGATCAGACTCCGGTCGCTGCCATCTCACTCAATGCCGAAAAGGCATTTGATATGGTAGAATGGGATTATCTTTTTAAGGTTTTGGAAATATACGGCTTCAGAAATACTTTTATTGAATGGATTAAGTTACTGTATATAGACACCCGGTAGTGGCAGTAAAAACAAATGGATTAATTTCAGATGATTTTACTCTGGATAGGGGCAACTGGCAGGGTTGCCCTCTTTCCCCATTATTGTTCTGTCTTGCCCTGGAAACATTAGCAGCCGCGATAAAAAGGAGGATGATTTTCCAGGGGGTATGGCGGGAGGTGTGGCACATAAGCGTTTGCTTTATGCAGATGATATTTTATTATTCGTCTCTGACCCCATTAGATCTATGCCTTGTCTCCACAGGATTATTAATTCCTTCTCTAAATTCTCAGGTTACTGAGTCAATTGGTCTAAACCCGAAGCTTTGGCTCTGACAGCATACTGCCCAGTAATGGCTTTTCAACCGGGTGCCTTCCAGTGGCCCAAACAGGGCATTAAGTATTTGGGCATTTTATTCCCAGCTAATTTGTATGATTTAGTTAAGAGTTAATTTCGACCCTTTAATAAAAAGGTTTTCAAGTGATGTGAGTAGGTGGGCTTCATTACATTTATCTATGATTGGGAAGGTTAATGTTATTAAAATGAATTGAATTCCAAAATTCAACCACCTGCTACATTCTCTCCCTTTAGATGTCCCCTCTCTTATTTCAAGCAATTTGATAGCATACGAAGTCCTTCATTTGGAATGGTAAATGTCCCAGATTACATTTCAACAAGTTACATAGGCCAATTGACAAAGGTGGGCTAGGCCTACCCAAGATTTAGTTTTATTATTATGCATTCGGTCTCAGACATTTGGCTCATTGGTCACTTCCACCTGAGAGAGCCCCTCCCTGGTTTTGTATTGAACAGGAAGTATTTGTCCATATTTCACCATTGCAAAGCCTTTCTATCAAACTAAAAAGTTAAGTCATACCCCATTATCTTGCATTTGCACTTGGTTTGGACAAAAGTGCCCAGAGTGTTTAATTCGGACATTTCTTTAAATGTTGCCTCAAGCATATGGCTGAACCCTAAAGTTATGTATTAATAAGTCCCCTTTCTGTTGGTCAGAGTGGATTGGGAGAGGGGTTACTACACTCTGTGACCTATATGAGAGTGGAGTGCTGAGATCTTTTGAAAATTTGGTTCAACATTTTAAGATTCCTAGATCTCAGTTCATTAGGTATTTACAGCTGCGCCACCTGTTCTTTACTATATTGGGGAGTCGTATACACCCCCCTAAAGTGGCAGATACTCTGGAAGTGGTGATTACTGTTTTTGGAAAAGGTCATGAGGCATCGGTGTATTACTCCCTGTTAATTCAGAGTCTGGGGGATGGAGCCACGTCTTCTCTCAAGAGATTATGGGAGAAAGATTTAAATTTGGTATTGGAGGAGGGAGTGTGGGCTAGGATTCTAAAAAGCATCAAGTCTACATCTAGAGATGCAAGGGTCCGTCTGATGCACTTTAAGATTTTGCATCGATTCTACTGGACCCCCTCTAGATTGTATAGATTGGGTCTTAAAGACACACCCACCTGCTGGTGGTGCCAATCAGAAGACGGGGACACAACACATGTGTTTTGGGGATATGTTAAGATCCAAGAATTTTGGTAGGGGGCTCAGAACCTTATGTGTGAGGTATTGGACACTGAATTTTCATTTAGCCCCAGACTCTGTCTCCTGGGTGATAAGATGGCTGTTAATATTGGGGACAGATATTTAAAAAATTGGGTCCTAGCCGGAGTCATGATTGGCAGAAAAATTATCCTCAGGGGATGGAAGTCGGCTGGGGCTCCCTCATTTAGGAAGTAGTACGGGGAGATGGGCGAGGTAGCTGCGTTTGAGGAGATGTTTTTTAGAAGGCTGGGGAAATGGGATTTGTTTGTCAGGAAGTGGGGGGTTATTTGGCTTATTTTGGTTATTTTTGTTTTATTAATTTTTTATTAAATGTTTTTATTTTGATGTTCTAGTTGTTGGTGACCACAGTAGTGCGTGTTTGTGTCAGGTGGGGGGGATTGTTCGGGGGGAGGGAGTTTAATGTGAATAACTGATTCCGTTTTTATGTTGTGTATGTTTTATGATTGGAATCAATAAAATTGTTAATAACAAGAATAGAGGAACTGCTTGGACTCATGATTCTCCGCTGCAGCGTATGTGCTTTAGGGATGAGTTTTAGAGTCTCTGCTAATAGATGAGGTCACATGAGGGCAGAATGGACACAGATGAGCATGCAGATGACCCTGGAAGACACAGTGCTGAGTTTAACACATTCAAACTTTGAAATGAGGGACTGAGGACATGTTACTAACATGAAATTGACTGTCTGGAGCAGCTGCTGTCATGTCTGGATCTTCTAAGAATGACCTGCACTTACACCTTTAATGAGGACAGGATCAGAGCAGGGTCAAAGATGTGAATATGTGGGGTACTCACAGGGAATAGTGCGCAGGTACAGGTTATCTCTGATCACTTGCTGGAGCTTGTGGTCTAAAGAGCCTTTCTGGAACTGCAGGCTGAGGTAGTGACGCAGATCTGTGTTCAACACCTTACCTGCAGAGACAAAATGACTTCAGGTTAACTTTGGGTACACTTGGGTAAACCATTTGCCAGACAGTACAGGTAGAACAATTATTATAAATTGTTGTAAAAGGGGCTTCCACATGACTAGCGTCTGCATTATCAAATATACTGACTTGTATGGAGTGAAGCGTCAGCGTCACTCCCGACACCACGTTGCTCTTCAAATGCAGAATTTTTACAAGTGTTGTACAATTTCAACTTTTACCCTGATGCTGCTAACCTTTTGAAGCATCAGCGAATGATAATCATTGCAATTACAGGTCTTTAATTGTTTTTAAGAGTAGCTGTCCAAATTTATGAAGAAATATTAAATTTCTTATTATTAATAAACATACACTCACTGGCAGCAGTGCAATGCATAAAAGCATGCACATTCAGGTCAGGAGCTTCAGTTAATGTTCACATCAACCATCAGAATGGTAAAAAAATTTGATCTCAGTGATTTGGACTGTGACGTGATTGTTGGTGCCAGATGGGCTGGTTTGAGTATTTCTGTAACTGCTGATCTCCTGGGAATTTCACAAACAACAGTCTCTAGAACTTACTCAGAATGGTGCCAAAAACATCCAGTGAGCGGCAGTTCAGCTGACATAAACGCCTTGTTGATGAGAGAGGTTAACGGAGAATGGCCAGACTGGTTCGAGCTGACAGAAAGGCTACGGTAACTCTGATAAACACCCTGTACAACTGTAGTGAGCAGAATAGCACCTCAGAATGCACATGTCGAATCTTGAGGCGGATGGGCTACAACAGCAGAAGACCACGTCGGACACTTTATGAGGACCATAGTGTTACCAATAAAGTGCTCAGTGAGTGTATAACTTATTGTTTCCATTAATCCAGAGACTGCAGTTATTAAACTAATTTAAATTCACCAAGAACATCCTAAGTCCTTAATGTAAACAAGTCTGCAAATCGGTGCTTGAAACTGGTGTTGAGTGGTGTGTTAATGCCCCGATGCAAATAATGTGGAAGCCGCTTTAAAGTCAACAAGAAAGTGTTCACAACACATTTTATTTAGCTAGTGTGACGCATTTTCATCTGAAAAAATGTAAATGAGGAACAAAAATTTAGGACATAACTTGATTTTATCCATTGGGAATTGATTGGATTGTGAAAAGTGGTCTTTATATGACAGGTGGTTGGAGAGGAAGGGTTGAAAAATAAGCAGCTTTGGTGATGTCAACCAAAAAGTAAAGTTGTTTCAGAGGTGGAGCAAGTTGAAAGCAACTAGATGAATGTATATGTTTTTAGGGGAATAATGTACACTTATGAATCATTCACAATAAGAGCAGGGACATGTATTAAGAAAGTAAAAAGGGGCAAATGACCATCTACTTTTTGACTATAATTTGTGTGGTTTTTTTATTATTATTTTATTTTTTATCTGTCACGCCAGATATTCCTCAATTAAGGCATCTTTGACCATGTGAACTGACTTTTTTAACACTTAGCTCATTTTTTTTTTCAAATTTTTTTTTTTCATTAGAAGAGCATTTGCATCACTACACCTAAAATGCAAATGTGGGCCATACTGTATGACCCATTTGTGTTAACTATGGTATCCAATGCATTTAACACTGGTAATACACCAACATTGTATTTATTTTCCATCTGCTATGTAATTGAATATACTGTAGGTCAAATACAATGTACGTTCATATATATGTATAGTATGCAAATGTAGCAAGTTGTCATTCAGCTGACGCTTTTGTGCATTCTAGGGTTAATTATAAATGTGCCAAAAAGAACCAAAAAGCGCTCTTCTTTCTAAAGATTATTTTGAAAAACCTACATATTTGTGCTTTAAAGAACCAAGAAAAACCCATATTGTAACCAAGAACATTTATAATCTCCAAAAAGCCATATAACCAACTCCAGAACCATATACAGCCAAAATCGTTCCTTGATAAGAAAAGCATTCTTCGCCTAACCCAAGGTGCTGCTAAAAATATTTAAGAATGTAGAATGATATACAGTATGAGTTTAGCTCAGTAGTGACTGTGTGGGTGACAAAAAAATTAAATAAAAATTCAAAAATCAATTGCAAATGAGGTGAATACAAATAAACTAGCTAAATTTGGTGAAACTGTCCCAATCAGCCTATAAAGACAACTATGCAGTGTTGCAGCAGATAATGTCCCAGTATGAGGCCCAGCTGTTTTACCACTCAAAAAAATTATATTGGCTTCAACAAGCATCCAGATGTGTGGACACATGATTAGCATTAAAAATAATGCAGGTCCTATTGTATCGCTCTTGCAGTGAAGTGGCAGGAGTTCAGGTGGAGTTCAAGGAAGTGCGGAGGCGGCACAAGTCATCCCGGAGAGAGGAGGAGAGGCCCCTCCAAATGAGAGAATGACACAGCAGGAGCCAAGTTTCCCCTGATGACTAAAAGATGAGAGGGAGGGGAAGAAAGCGCCGCCTCTTTGAGCTGCTCCAGTCTCCAGCTGTTGCTCCTTCCTCTGGGCGGGGTGGATGTGCTTTGAAACCATGCCAGTCACATGGCTGCTGTTTCAATAAGCATTGTTTTGGCCCCTGCAGCTGCTGAGCCAAACCTGGCTATCCTCATAGACCTGAGCAATCAGAGCACAGCTCTGCCACACACACACACACACACACACACTCTCTGCAATTACACACTCTGGTTACAGATAAAAGAGCTGCTCACTCTACTTCAAAAATGGGCCAAGACTTTCACTAGACCCATGCGATGTCCTGGCATTTGGAATCAGCAGTTATGTCAAAATTACCTACTTGAGTTAATAAGGATGTTTATTCAATTCTGGACACTTTTGTCCCTGTGGACTTTTAGAAAATAAACTCTCTTTAAACACACTTTTCACACTTTCATTAGTTTGTTTCATTTGATAACTAGCAATGCCCTACAGCGTAAATACATTACAGAAATAGAAATAGAAAATGACGCACAATAAAAATATTCTGGTCACAAGTTATATTTACATTGATTTTTCCTTACACATCACATCTCTCACATTATATTTCAAGAATGCTTTTCGTTGACACTTTTGTCTTCTTTGTAACGAAGTACACTAACTATGTGTAAAACTTTACAATTGGCAAAATTTTATTTTATGACAATCCTTTCGTAATAATTAGTACGAGATGGTAAAATAGTAAAAAATCATACGAGTTTGCTCAAACATAAACAACTTTTACTCACATAGAGAAAAATAAACAAACCAATGAACAACATTATAATGAAGTTCCCTAACCCAAACATAAAGTTTAACTCCTTACCGAAACCCTGAACCTAACCATGATTTTAATAGGAAAATTATTTGTGTACCACAGAAGAAAGAGAACATCGGGTTTGGAGCAAGAGTGTATTACAGGTTATTGGCATACAGTATGTCATTTGTATTACATGAATAAATATGGAATGAGTAACCAAATTTGTTGTCAAACGTTTCCTTTCTTAAAGGAATAGTTCACCCAAATGAAAATTCTCTCATCATTTACTCACCCTCATGCCATCCCAGATGTGTATAACTTTCTTCCTTCAGAAGCGATATTTTCTACTATAAATCTCCACTTTAACTTTCGCTCTCACTACTTTCACTTTCACAGTTTGAAAAGTAAAAGTGAAAGTGGAGATTTATGGTAAAAAGGGACTTAAATATTGACCTGTTTCTCATCCACACCTATTATATAGCTTCTGAAGATATTAATTTATTCACTGGAGTCTTATGGATTACTTTTATGTGGCTTTATGTGATTTTTGGAGCTTCAAAGTTCTGATCACCATTCACTTGCATTGTAAGGACTAACAGAGCTGAGATATTCTTCTAAAAATCTTTGTGTTTTGCAGTAGAGAGAAAGTCATACACATCTGGCATGGCATAAGGGTGAGTAAATGATGAGAACATTTTTATTTTTGGGTGAACTATACCTTTAAAATAGTGTTGAATTGGAGGCTTGCTAAGAATTTATGGATTTGAAATTCTGTTTGCTGATTGGTTGGTCTCTACGGTCATAAAAGTCATGCCTTTTCATACAAGTTGTCCAATATGGTAGGATTTCGCCATCTCATACGAATTATCAACAATACGTTGTCATGAGACTACATAGGTTGTGATGGAAATGATGCCTCAACTAAAGGACAGTTGTAATTTACGTAAAAATGTATATAGATAATTTTCACAAAATAAGTATTTAAATTGTTTATGATTACTTTATTCTTTGTTTAGATTATCATAGTTTTTAAGATTACATAATATTTTTATGATGGATTTTAATATTTTAATATTGAAAGTCTGGTTCTGGTCAAAAATAAATCATGAAGGCATTGTAAAAAGTTTCCAAGACAATTTAAATGTGACCGTTCAATAAAAAGTGAAGTAGAATTCTGTTAGTTTTATTAATAATAATAAAAAAAAATAAAACCCCTGGGACATAATTATGCCCATAGTCGAAGAAACACCCATAAATATATCAAGTTAAGTGAGAGAAAGAAAGACAGAATAAATACGAACATGTTGTGATATCTCCAGCTAATTTGGAAAGCGAGGTAATCAAAACAAGTCTCTCCCCAAGCAATTCTCTCCCACCCTCATGGGGTATGAAATAGGTGGCCAGCTATGATTGGAGATTAGCATTATTCCATTAGACGGCTTCAACGCATACTAATTTACTCCAATCTAAATCTGCTCAAGAGGCCCATCACTCACATTTAGAGTTCTGGTATCACATCTATGTCTGTTTAGCAAGACATTACAGCATGTCTGCAAGTATCATTTCACACTCATTCTATACTATGCTCATATCCAATAGTGTAAAACATGATTTATATCCGGCGTTCATTATGGAGTGTCTTGGTCCAGCGTGAGTGTTTATTGGGATGATGCTATTGAGCTGCAGTATGAAGTAGTGAACTTGGCTCAATACTGTGTGACCTCAAAAGAAAAGGCAGGAAGAGTGGAGAGAAGCCCCCAGACTCCTCTTACACTGACATCACTGACTATGTCAGCCACACAGCTGGAAGTCATTAGCTGCTCAAGAGCATGGAGTACATTGGGAATGTCAGGGCTTTCGAACTTTTTAATGCAAAGGACCCAGAAATATGATGGACCCCTAGCAAGACACTTCCTAAAATACAAAGGCAGATATACTGTATATTTTCATGTATTAAGACATATTTTTACTGTGTGAGAAAAATAGTGTGATATTAAAGACAACATGTTGTCTGTAAAATAAATTAACTGGCTTTTGTATTGTCACTAGAATCAAGGCTCAGTAACATTTACCTTTTCATGTTGAAATACAGCAGGCAAAGAAGGCATAGGAAGATGTACGTGTGAAACCTGCAAAAACCAACAGCCTCTTTTGCTCTTAATGCTGAACTTATCCCTGGGAGAGTGAAGTTATAAAGAAACTTTCTATGTACAAAGAACTGCCCACACGGAGATCACTTCCAAAACCAAGTAATGCTATTGAATGCTGTGAATTTGCATGTCATAGTTCACCTAACATAAACCCCAATTGAAATTTGCATAGGGAGATTTCCTAAAATGCCTGTTCTTGCAAATTCCCATTGAGACGACTGTTTTTCGCCCCCAGAATTTCACTGTGTAAAGGTAAATGTTACCGAGCCTTAAAGCCAAAAGAAATGATAAATCAAAATATTATTGGGTAAAAATGTACTCTGTATTGTAGTAAGTTGATAGCGAATCTTTTTTCTGCCCACTACTACAGTAATGCTACATGTAAAAACCTAGATGTGTATATTGAATTGAAATGTATTTGTAGTTTTTAGAAAGCACAATGAAATAGTCATAATATTCGGTAAATGTTAACCTTTTCGTACACTTTTTTTCTCCCTAGAACCTCCTTGCAGCCCCTTGGGGGTTCCCTAACTTCGGTTTGAAAAGTCCTGAGGTATGTGTTCACATTCAGACAAGAGTGGGCAAAGTGTTTAAGCAAATTATTTAGTAGCCTAATAGTATTTTAGAATTATTTCAAAACTTTTCAACCTTTGGTCAAAATTTTGCTTCTGTTCTAAAAAAAAGAAAATAAAACGAGTTATCATTCTAAATATATTCTCAATGGCTGTTCACACAGTCAGTGTTAGTGATTGGCAACCGTATTTACTACAGGAAAGGTGTGACTTAAGTTGTCCAGTTCATGCAACAGTTAACGGCTTGAATGTATGAATGTAGAGTTTTCACAATACCAAAATTTCAGTACTCATTACCATTACTTGTAAAAATTTCACAACTCTCTATGCTTTTTAAAAAAAACACTGGAATTTTTTAATTTTTTTTATTTTATTTTTTTTCAAATAAAGTGCTTCTGTAAAGATCCTCACAGCATAATATTTAACACAAAATTGGTCTTATTTTTTGTCAAATAAAATGCTGCAAAACAGATCATCACATTATAAATGAAAACACTGATAAAAACCAGGGACTAAAAATAAAACGTTTTTCATTTTGGTTCGTTCCGTTTCCGGATTTTCACAGCCTCCTTTCCAACTCGTAAACATTTAGAACTATATAAAAGAATGGTTAATAACGTTCTTTTTAAAATGACAGTACTCGGTGTTAAGGGTGGGAGAAATACCAGTTGCAGTGTTGCCAGATCTCATAAGAGAAACAAGCCAGCTGGTCTGGAAAAACAAGCTCAAATTAAGGTATGAATACAGTATAGTTATTTTATAAATTGCATCATTTTGCGGTTTAATAGTCATAATAGGATATATTAGGATTTTAATTAGATTAAGTTTGCATTAATTTTTTCCCCAAATATGTCAAATTAGTTTGTGAGCCTTTGAAAGCAGTCTAGTGGAAGTCAGAATAAGCACTGGTCTTGAATTAAGTTGGTGCTCGCCGGTACTACTGGTTCCCAAGTACCGGTTCTTTTAACATCCCTATATGAATGAGTAACCAAAGTCATGCCCCTTATCTATTCTCAAGACGGCCGAGACTTGACCTGTCCAGGGCAAAATGTGATTTCTTAAGAAACCTATTTCGGTCATATCTGTAAGATAGCAGGGGTATTTTATGCGTGAAAAATGCTCACAGCAGCTTGAAGGCATTTCTTGTATAAACTACTTTTGAGTTTTATGCAAATGTATGTTGTATGAAAAGGTATAAGAGCTACATTGTGTAATTCTTTGAACATTGGAAAAGCAGAATACATAAGAGGAATTTAGGTCAGGCCACAATAGCTTTGCTTCATCAAGAATTCTTGCACACAAAAATGCGGCCCATGTTCGCTAGCACAATTCTGCATGCTTGCAATTCATAAAAACCCCAAGCCTGTTACGCTATACTGTATGCCAAATGCATTTTCCCTAGAACTTGCTGAAGATCTTTTCTAATTCTGCATGGAGATGGCCAGGAGGATTTCTCATTCTCAAAACGCCCAGTTTTCATTTTGCAACATAGGAAAACTTTAGGTTACTCACGTAACCCAGGTTCTCTGATTACAAGGACTGCAACTAATGATTATTTTGATAATTGATTAATCTAACGATTATTAGAATGATTATTCGACTATTCTGCGATTATTGCAACGATTATCATTAGCTCTTAAATGATTATTCAGCTTGTGCCCCGACTTAAAAAGTTGTATTAAACGTGCTTACAAACAATATTGAGGACAAAATCATCTTTTAAAAATACCTCTAAATGACATTCACTGAATTAAAGAAAAAAAAAAAACTTTTTATTAAGTTTAATTCAGTAAAGAATTTCACTGCAAAAAAAAAAAAAAAGTCCTATTCCTATTGTTATCAAGTGTTTTTGTCTTGTTTTCCATTTAAAATGGTCTAAAAATCCTTAAAACAAGATAAATTTACTTGAGAAGCAACATACAAGATATTTAGACTTGCCTTAAGAGAATGTATCTTAAATATAAGTGTATATTGTATGTGTATCTTTTCACTTGGTTATACTTCTGCGAGTGCAGTAAAGACAAAATATACTTATATTCAAGATCTATTCTCTAAAAGCAAGTCTAAATATCTTGTATGTTGCTTCTCAAGTAAATGTATCTTTTTTAAAGGATTTTTAGATATTTTAAAATATTTGTATTTTTAATATTATATTCAACATTCTCAGATAACAATTTTCTCTTCAGCAGTATAGCTCCTAAAGTAAATATGCATTGTTTTAAAGGAGTTTTAGATATTTATATTGGAAAACATCTAAAACTTATTTTGTTGCAGTGTATAATGGGGCGAAGACTACCCTCTCTCACCTTTCTGTTCACTTCAATCCATCTTTAACTCGCAAAAACAGTAACTCTCTCTTATTAAAAAAGCTGAATATTGCCAGTTTTCTTCACAATAAGAAATGCACAGTGACACATATATTATGATTCAATAAGTTGCGAGCCATCGTGTTATAATCTAGCTGCGGCAAGCATGCCTGAGGGATGAGCATCACCGCGCCAGAGTGTTCATCAGCCGGATGCAGTTTCAATCTCTCCCCCTTTAGATCGGGTCACTTCACGCGACTCATAGAACTGGCGCTGACTGCACAGAGAAATGCCAGTTTCGGAGTTCGTCGTTATTTACATGACCTGCTTTTTTATTATTTGAATTTTATTAAAGCTATACCGCATTAAATATAACTGCATTAAAGATGTAACGCTGGGGTGTTTCCTTTAAAGACGCTCGACATGCAAGTTTTGCTTCAGAGGAGCTCCAGATCCACTTATTCCACAACGAGAGTGCTTCTGTGTTTTTGCATAATAATTACCTCATACTTTGCGATCTACATCACCTTAAGCTGTTTGGAAGGTTTAGAGTGCATCTGGACTGTGAGCTGTGTAATTCTTCCTCTCCTCAGCAGGCGCGAACTGCAGTGCTGCCCTCGCGCATCATCATTAGAGTTTATTGCGATCTCATGTTCCGTTAAATGAGATCAAATGACAACGAAAATTTTTGTCGACAATTTTGTATTGTTAACGTTGTTGATAACATCGACTAATTGTTTCAGCCCTACTGATAACAGGAGTGAGGTATCTCACTATGGGAATTCGCCTCAGGTGTATCCGACACTGGAAGCAATGACACCACGTCTGTCAGCTGACAGACCAATCACAGCAGTGATAAGGGAGCACAACCTCCTTATATAAGACACCGCCACAGGTCTCTTCTTCACTCTTCACATATCACTTCTCCATACAACTGCAAGGATGGAAGTGTGGTGAGATACCTCACTCCTGTTATCAGAGTACCGGGGTTACACAAGTAACCTAAAGTTCTCTTTCTAACATTTGTTCAGTATCTCACTATGGGGTATAGCCAACTCCCGTATTGCAGATATGCTGTCCAAAGCAGACCATCAACTGACTTGTAATGTCCAATGTACACCCACCTAATAAATTTGCAAAGAATGGATGGAAGCAAAATAACACACTTGTGCTTCACTGTGTTATCATTGATTTGTGCCCAATGAGACAGGCGGCGGGTGAAAAGCCAGCTAGTCCACCGGCTTACAGCTGAGCATGGAGTTGCTCATCTTAGGCACAAAGGCTGAGGAAGCCCTTGCACTCTGAATCGTTTCAATCATCCTCGGGGGTAAACCCGTGACACTCAAACTTAGCCTCTCACGGGCCAAGCCCAAAGAGCTACTCGGTCCGGGTCGGGGTGAAATATTTCCCCCTGTGCTTGTGACAGCAAGTCCCTGTGCAGCGGGAGGGGCCAAGGCTGGCTGTACAAGAGTTGCATTATTTCTGTCAACCAGAGTTTCCCTGGCCAGCACGTGGAGATCAGTATGACTGAGTGACCGTATTCTCTTACTCTTCTTAGAGCTGGAATGATTAAACTCAGTGGGGGAAACATGTAAAGTAGCACATATGGCCATGGATGCGCTAGAGCATCCACACCCATAGGAGCACCATCTCTCGCCAGGGAGAAGAACAGAGGGCAATGAGTGTTTTCGTGTGATGCGAAAAGATCTATGGCAGCTTGCCCGTATCTCTCCCACAGCTGACTCACCACCTGAGGGTGAAGCTTCCACTTTCCGTGCAGAGTATTCCCCCTGGACAGGAGATTTGCCCCTGTATTCATCACTCCCGGAACGTGCGTCCCCTGCAATGAGAGAAAGCGCGCACCACTCCACACAATCAGCATTTGTGCCAAGCTGTGAAGTCTCTGTGACTACGTACCCCCTTGTCTGTTTATGTATGCCGCCGTTGTTGTGTTGTCCGATCTGACTAGGACATGGTGGCTTTGAAGGAACAGTGCAAAGTGCTTCAATGCTAGAAACACAATCAGTAACTCCAGAAAGTTTATTTGCGTGTTGCGCAGTGATGCGGGCCAAACCCCATTCACTATTCTGCCTTCGCACACTGCGCCCCAACCTGTAAGTGACGCATCTGTCGTCACCAATTTCCTCAGAGAGACGGCCCCCAAAGTGATTCCCCCATGAAGGAAAGCAGGGATTCTCCAGTGACGAAGAGCGAGCATCCCCTCTGACGTCTAAGTGACTGTGAGGAAACAGGTGCTGTGCTGCTATCAAGTGCTGAAACTCTCTCATTCACAATAGTCTCAATGAAATGACTGACACCGACTAGGCCATCAGACCCAATAGGCGTAGACATTGTCTGAATGAGACTTTTTTTCCCTCTCTGAAAAAGGGACAAACAGCTGCGAATCGATCCAATCAATCGGAGTTTAATCTGAGACCCCGATATATTATTTCCTGCGAGGGCACAAGACAGCACTTTATCTCAGTTATTTTGAAACCTATGTTCTCTAAATGAGACACCAGCACTCTAGTATCTATTTCTGCTTGTTGCCGCAAGGGAGCACAGAGCAGTAGATCGTCTAGGTAAGCAGACACTCTGAGACCCATTAATCTCAGCAGCATTTGCCGGTGATTTGGGAGCTTTTTGTGTTTATTTTCACACATTGTTGTGCCCTCGGCCCACTGCCTGGATGCACAGAGAATAATTTTATTTTTGTAACACTCATGTTTTCGTGCAAACTGTCCTCCTCTCTCTTTTCTGATCCCATGGTTGGAGAGGGGAAATGCAAACTGAGAGGCACTGGGGGAACTGGTGCCAACACTCTCAAAACTCTTTTTGTAAGCTTTTTGTAAGCTGTGCAACACGAAACTTAGTTTTCGACTCCCCTGCAGAGTCCTCTTGGTTGGAAGGCGGGGGGGGGGGGGGGGGGTTGGAACAAAGTCTCTTCTTGAGGAAGGAGTGGAACAGAGACTCCGCAAGTGCTGTTCACCCACTCCATGTCCTGAACCAGAACACTGGTTAGGCCGCCCGCCTTTTCTTGTTCTCCTGAGGGTTAGACCGGCGATGTTTGGCAGCCGCTGCTGCAAAAGAAGCCTTACTTCTGGCCTGGGTCCTGAATCCAGATTGCCCACCCCTAAAATGGGTTGGTAACCCAGAACATGACAGCTGCGGAGCTTCAACAGTGACTTTTCGGCGAAGGCAAGTTTCAAACGCCTCCCTATCTTCCTTGAATGGCACTGCTGCCGCATCGTAGACACCGTAGCCCCAAAAAGGGCTTTCGGTTACACCGGGGCATCCAGGAAATCCATCTCTCTCTCAGACAAACCCGACAAACTCAGCCAAAGAGCGGCAGCCATTTCCCATCATACAGGTCTCTCTCTGCACCCTGGCCCGCTTGCTGTGATGGCCAGTCGATGGAGAGTTTGGCTGGTGCCCGTCTACACATTTCAACCAGGTCCAACTCTCCCTGGACAGGAGAGGGGGACGCGTCCATCGCGCTACCCGGCCGAGAATGAGCGGGGAGAATAACATCACCCTCATCCTCCTCGCCATTGTCCTCCAAAAGGCGATCATCATCGTAATCCTCTTCTTTCCCGTCCCCCGCCAAAAGGGCAGATTCAAAGAGGGGAGGCAGATCAGTGGAAACTTCGTCCATTAAATCACCCCAGCTGTGGCTATGGGTCTTTCTCTGCTGGCGGCGTAGAAAAACAGGGATCCCCATTATTTGATGCTGCGACCCGCACCCTCCTTTCCGAAACTCTCTGTACGAACCGGGAACAGTGCAGGCAACACTAGGGATTAGCGAGCCTGCGCATGTCTGACGCAGAGACAGGCGATACAGAGCGGGTGGGAATCCTTGGGCGAGATCATAGATCCACACACACACAGACAGAAGGGATCCTTCCCCTTCGCTCCACCACTAGGTGAGCTCGCAGTTGCCATTTTCTACCAACTGTAAACCCACCTTGACATGCTGGTTTATGCCTGGAGAAACAATATCGACACAACAGAAAAGTATATTCACTTCGATAGTGAATATATTCACAAAATAAAAAAGCCACCCTCTGTGACGTACCTGAATGGCTCGTATTACTAACTGTTTAGCGACCACTCCTTGTGAGTCCTGCTGAGGATAGCTTCCAATAATCTTCACAGGGAAGAGAACGAGAATGAAGAAGAGTCCTGTGGCAGTGTCTTATATAGGAAGTTGTGGCTCCCTTATCACTTCTGTGATTGGTCTGTCAGCTGACAGAAGTGGTGTCATTGCTTCCAGTGTCGGATACGCCTGAGGCAAATTCCCATAGTGAGATACCTAACAAATGTTAGAAAGAGAACTGTTTTGAATATTTTTAAACATACCAAGTGGGGGGATACTCAGATTAGTCAAGACATACAGTGGGCCTAAAAAGTGCAGTATTTCTACTCTCAAACCACAAAAATGTCTGAAAGTCTTTTGCAACAATATCAAACCAAGTGGTGTTTCTTTTAAAGGAAGACAGCACAAAAAAATTTTAAGCACAACATCTCACAAAAAGATGCTTGTTAGGTTTTAAATAAAAAAAGAAATAGGTATATTTTTTCAAAATTAAGAAAGTATTTGGAGACTTTCTGGTTGTCAACAAGTGTCTATAGTTAATGTGATGAACTACATCTGTATGAACTTGAGGAGAACTGACTTCATACATCCATTAAAAACCACCTTGAGACCAGTTGGTTAGAAGTATTTGGAAAATATGGCTAAGAAATGTGAAGGTAGTTTTAAGAAAACGTATATTTTTGCATCTAATTCATCACAATTGAGACATTCTGAGGTGTTATTTACTGTAAAAGTCCAAAAGTGTCCAAATAAGTTTTGGGGTCTATATACATGAACACAGCCATTTTTATTTTGGTATCATTCTAACACACATACACTCACATATACACACTGAACCTCTCCCCCACCCTCGGACACACATTTACACACACTCTATATCAGCCTCGGTCTTTGTTTACAGAACAAGCTGCTCTTTGTGGCTACGCTGTCAGGTAGCATTAGCGAGCTGTGTCATATCTCTGGGGTGCCACTTTGTGTCTCCCACGAGGCTGCAACAAGTTCCAGGCACTGTACCGACAGGCTGCCCATGGGAACCATGCCCATCTTTTGTGCATTAGAGCCTTTTTCATGAAAGTGGAGGGGGTCAGCCATGGGACTGAAGGGCAGACACAGAATAGAAACTGACACAATTCCATAGCACTGGATTCTTCTTAAAGGAACCTAAACATGCTCTTTTCACCCTTTATTTTACATTTAGCTCAGTGTTTTGGCTTCTTACACAACCCCCTCAAAGATCCTCTCCTTGTTTTCTTAGTCATCCTTCGGAAACCCTTTGGCTAACTCTCTTTATCTGACTTACAATAGCTCTGGTCTCATCCTCTAGACTAAATTACACTAGTCATTAGGTAAGGTGAGCTCTCTCCAGTCATGCTCAAATGTCAGAGAGTGGGAGTGTGGATTGGTAGTGTGTAGACCTTAGTCTGGGTAGATGCCATATTTAATTAGAAGTGAATGAAGATGATGCTGTCAGGGACAGAAAGAGTCCATTCAATATGTTGTACTGCCTTAAGGTCCCAGGTTACGTCAAATATTTACGACTCTGTTGTCGACGATGTTTTCTGTGGGGTTTGTCCCCTGGAAGTTTTTGGAAAGGTGGCACCAGTACACAATAAATTCATGGTACTTCTCTCTCTCACAACCTCATTTTCATTCACGTTAAATTAATTATGGTATCTATTGACTAAGGGCTCGTTCACACAGGATGCATTCTTTCATCCAACCAGCTATACAGAGTGTAGCATAATTGAACAGAGAAGGCATTTTAATAGGTGTGTAAATTGCCATAGACCGTTGCTAAAATAAAAACTCAATTCGCTTATCTTTATTTTAAATATTCTTAGGGGCCATTCACACCAATGTGTTTCTGTGTTCACCTACACCTTTTTTCTATGTAAACATGGGATAGATGTATGTCTATGACCTTTGTCCAGGACAGTTTAGCATCATCCAATACCATTATTGGAAGAAAAATTATCACCCGGAAGGAATCCAGCTCAGCATATCTTCTGCACTCCAAACATCAATGTGTACTTCAAAAAGTCTCCACAAGTCTCAGCAATGTTCTAGTCTCTTGAACAATACTAAAAACTACATACAGTAACATGCACTACAGCAAATAAAGGCTTTGAGCTAAAACAACTCACCAAAGTTTGCACAACCAGTGATCCACCCATGTATCCATTTTTTATGCAAGTTATGGGAGAACAGCCAACTGGAACAACCTTATCTAAAACACATCTGCACATTCCACTTCAACACTTTCCAGCATACACTCAGGCATGGTTTCTCCAATATTTGCCAATATCAAACAAAGGAAACACAAATATACAGCAGCTCTCACATGACTATATATTCTATTTGAATTCATAGAACATGTCTACATAGCCACGCACCCAGCACTGTACACCTACAGAGCACTGCTTACACAATACATATTAGCCCTATGAAAAAACCACATGCAGAGACACGTTATTTTTTCAATTAGGAGAGTCATATAAATGCCATAGACAAACCCTCATCAGGCCCTGTTTTGACAGTGGTACACTGGAGATTCACAGGAAGCCCAGTGGAGAGCTAATTAACAGCATGAAAGAGGCGCTTGGCAACTCGGGTCCCGCTTACTCTCTACTCATTAGATCTGCAGGGTTTTGTTGGTGTGCAAGCCGTAAAGTATGCAACAATTCACTCAAAAGTTTGGTGGGGAATTTTGTCTATTTCTAAACACAAGAAAACAAAGCTTTATTTTTTGTATACAGTGAACCAAAAATATAAAGACACTTCAAGAGATAATTAAAAATATACTTAAACAACATTTAAAAACATAAATTGCATTGCATTATAACACAGTATAAAATAAAGTGAAATCTGCAAATAGATCTCCTAATGTTTCTGTGCATTTCTTGAAGTATAAGTTTGTATTTTTTTTATTAAAAAATGTTTGCATTCATATTGCGAAGCACTCGTCCTTTTGATGTGAAACCTTTGCTGATTTTGATATAATAAAAGTGACAATAATGATTATATTGTTATTGGTATTTTAAAATGAGTATTCTCTGAATATAAGCAACTTGTGCTTGATCACATTTTTTTACATTATTTTATTGAAAACGCATGTTGAATTCCAACATTACAAGCTATTATGATGTATTCTTACTACAACCTCCTGAGACCCAGAAACAAAAGTTTTACTATTACCCTTTTCAAATGTCAACATAGTGTTTGGTGCATAAAATACATATGATAATATATATATTAAAATAAATAAATATAGATTTTATTCATACTGTATTTTATGTGCTGAATTGCAATGTCATACATTTATATACATTTTTATAGACCAAGGGGAGGAAGCTGTCATGGCCAAACTCCCAAATATTTGATATTTCTGAAAAGCCCAGGACGTCCTCTGATAATATCCCAAGATTTAGGCACGTATAGGCTAAAATAAAATAAAATAAATACAATATACAAAAAAAATAAAAAAATAAATAAAACTTAATTGCTGGGTCTCAGGAGAATAATGACCTTTAAAGCCAGATGTATAAAATATGATACAGATACAAATATATTAGATTTTGTTTAATAGTTCAGAAAACAGCTCAATAAAAAACAAACAAATAAAAATTAAATTAAATTCCTGATTATTATTTATTTCAGGCTATATATGGTTAATTATGTTACATGCAGATGATGTCAAATAATATTTTTATGTTTTTGAAAAATACAATAAATATGTCACATAATTAATTTGATAATTTGATCCATTCACCCAACACTGTAAGTACTGTGATTGTGTTAGTAAGTGAACAGATCCCTATCAGAATACTTTCATCCAGAATGACTGCTTGGTCTCATGGTAAGGTTTTTGACCTCTACAACAAGGAGTTCTGGATTCTAATCCACTCTAATATATATATATATATATATATATTTTTTTTTTGATAAACGAAGACTGCACCATACAGTGGATGTAAATCATGAGTGGGGATGCGATTTCACTGGAAAGCAGCACGAGATGCAGAACAGTGGAGTGAGAAGAGCACACGTCAGCATGCACAAGAGAACATCGCTGCTGCAGACACTCAACATCACTTATAACGGCCGCAACAAGCAGTCATCATAACATTAAAAATAAACTCCAGTGCTGGTTCGACACTTATTATAACACACATGAAGGAAATGGAAACTCCTGCTCAAGAACTGGAGATGTTTCATAAGACACTAATCTGACAAATCTATTTCAAAAAGTAGTGGGGACAAAAAGTGCTAGGGACCAGTGGTGGAAAGAGTAGTTTTTTTTTTTTTTTACTTAAGTAAAAGTAATGCTGCTGAAGAAATAATTAACTTGAGTACAAGTACTGAGAAATATTATGACTCAAGTAAGAGTAAATAAGTAGTTTACCAAAAAACTACTCAAGTAATTACGTTATAAATTACTTTATGAAAATTATATTATATATAGTATATACACTTCAGTTTTTAGAACACAAAGAC
Source organism: Myxocyprinus asiaticus (assembly GCF_019703515.2). NCBI lineage: Eukaryota > Metazoa > Chordata > Actinopteri > Cypriniformes > Catostomidae > Myxocyprinus > Myxocyprinus asiaticus. Next base: position 20,442,991 of record NC_059372.1, on the reverse strand, counting down.
ATTTTTGTTCTTGAAAGAAATTGATTCTTCCTTTCACCAAGGATGCATTAATTTAATCAAAAATACTGAAAAGAGAAGCACTTTTCTCCTGCAATTCTATTTTCACCTAAAGTCTATTGTTTTAGAGAGATGAAGGCTATTCCATGCATTACTGTTTTGAAAAAAGAATCTCTAACCATGATAGAGAGGGAAGTGGATGGCCAGATGCACAACAAAAAGACAAGTAAATCACAGTCTCTAGTTTGAGAAACAGACTCCTCACAGGTCCTAAAGGCAAGAGGATTCTTGGACAAACAGAACATTTTAAGAATACAACATTTATTTAAATAGAAATAGCCATTTGTAACATTCTAAATGTCTCTAAATCATCTCTAAACTACATAATGTGCATTGTGACTGAAACACATTCCTATTTCAAGTTTATTCTCATTCACATATGCCCAAGTATTTTGGCTATTAGGTTAACATACTGTACAAAACAATATAATGCAATTTCATAGATGAAATTTATCCTCTATGATACTGCAGAAATTCTCCAGATATGGAATGAGATTATCAAGCAAACTGTTATCAACTCCTACCTGCCAAATGAATAAAATAAGGCAAAAATAAAAATTTCACAAGATTGTTTAGTGAGAGATATGATTGATTCAAACACTAAAAATGGTTGTTCTGTATATGTATTATTGTATTACAGTTGTAATAATAAAGTCTTAATTAACATAATGGTTATTAGCGTGAGAGTTTTACCCGCTAGGACAGTTTATTTTGAACAAGATGGGTGAACGGTTACGAAATTTAACGTGGAAGCACAATGCCGAACTGATGCGGACTGACAGAAGCAGAGAGCCCGTCTGAGTGCGCAATGGTGCGAGGAACCAGATGGTGGGGAAAAAAATAATGTTTAGTGAAAAGTCAAAAGAAGATCGCAATGTGTGTAACTGTAACTATATCAGATATTATTAATTAAATATCATGCGTGGGCAATTTTTGCCCCCATATTTTGAATTTTGGGGATATTTTTGTTCAAATGGGAGTCCCCATTAATTTCCGACACTATTGGCACTGTATCTTTCTAAGGTATTTTAAAAGTTTGCTTTAGACATATAGTAGCAAGTAAACAAGATATCCCCTCATATATGTTAAACTACATTGTGTTAATGTTTGACACAGTTAAAACATTGCCTACCTTAAAAACAAGTTTGAAGTTTGAAGTTTGATCAGTGGTTAAACGTGTTCAGACAGTTCCCTTGTACCTGAATGAACGGCTCCTTTCCAGAATAAAATGAATATGCAGAAAATCACAGTATTACAGTTCTTGTAGTGACAGGGCAGAAAGTCTTGAAGAAGCTAGCGAAGAGAGGACACCGGTGGCAGTTTACGCAAGCTGCTGTGCTCATGATGCTGTGCCCTGCGGGCTTCTGTCGTGCCACGAACAGCGCATTTTAGTTTATAAACAGATTTAGCACTTATAATTTGCTGATTTCTTCTTCCCAAAAAACTTCCCAAAATTTCAGAAATATTATGTATTTTTTTTAACTTTGTGGTGAAAAATAACTATAGCGAAGTTGAATACGAAGCGAAGTTTTAATCAGCTAAAGTACTATTATTTATTTATACTTAAAGTAGAAAAATTTGAAAAATTTACTCAAGTAAGTACTGTAATGAGAGTAGTTGTAATTCATTACTTTCCACCTCTGCTAGGGACATATCCCACTTGTCCCACCCACAAATGACAACTTTGCTGCTTGGCACCAGCACAATTCACAACCACAAGAATGAAAGGAGAAAAACTAGAGGGAAGAATCAAATATTCTCTCAATTTCTTTCTGTTTTCACACTCTCCCCCATGCCTTTCACTCTAGAGTTTATAACATTCATAACTGTACCCCTGATATTCACATCCATGGCCTTGGTGTCAAAGGAAGTCATAGAAGAAAAGAAAAACAGTCACACAAAGGAGACAAGAACAGAGAGATCTGCACAAATCTTGAGCCCAGCGGCTGCCTCCTTGATCTGATCAGTTAGCCTTTGTAGTGTCTGATGCACCACAGTGTCCAAGATCGAATCGTATCATCTCCTCTCTCCCATCAGCTCCAAGATGGAGCTACAGAATGTCCAGAAGCCTTTAAAGATCCTTCATGTGCCTTTGGAGAGACATGGGAAGCCTGAGATGGCAGAGATAGGTGGAGGACGTTCAAAGCTGGGTTTCTAATGATCCTGAAGCTATGTCACAGCTCTTGCTGTGCATGGGAGATTTTTTAACATAGTTGTGAAATAGGGAGATTCATAATTTCAGAAGTCCTTCATCCTAGCTCTCCTTGGCACATTCATGAGAGAAGCTTGTTTACACATCCTGCCTTGCTTGAATCATGCACGTTTGTATGTTCACGTGAGAACTTGTTTTTTTTTTTATACAGCCAGAAGAGCAGCGCTATTTACAACAGAAAAGAAGGCATGTTATACATCAGCTTAATTGGTTACGTTCTAAATTAAATTTGCTTTAGATCTTTATTTGTTTATTTTTTTAAATGTGCATATATGTACTTTGGTTTAACAAGCTTCTCTTATGAACACGCCAACACCCCCAATTACTTAGATTTGTATTACTAGTAGTAAATATCTAAATACAATTGCTAGATATTTGTGACCTGTTCCATCATATTTAGTCATTTTGACCCAGAAACATTTTATGAATGTCTCAGCTTTCTTATATAACAATTCTGTTTCTTCTCCAAATCGTTTCTGAGAAATAATCATTTAAATTTCCTTTTTTACTTTAGTGTATTCATCTCAAAATGTGTTTCTGGGTCAAAATGACACAAAATGATGGAGCATATCTCCAGAAGATATTTTCTTCTGGTATAACATGCGCCATTAAGTTATAAGAAGTCCATTGTTCATAAATCAAGCAGCCATTTAGGAGCAGTGGTTAGTCATTAGCATTTTCGCATAAGCGGGAAAGATGTCACTGTTACATGCCAGCCACATACTACTGTATAGGGATCCATGACCTCGGCCATCCTCTTGGCCTGTTGTTATGCAGTGCTTGTTCTGTCTGACTGTAACAGCCTTGTCAGTGCACACGCCTCCTGCTCTTAATGAGCACAGAGATGCCTGCGGCCAATCTCAAGTGTTTTTCTGTGAGTAGTAGTTACCACACTGATTTGCATACACTAGCGGCCAAAAGTTTGGAATAATGTACCAATTTTGCTGTTTCGGAAGGAAATTGGTACTTTAATTCACCAAAGTGGCATTCAGCTGATCACAAAGTATAGTCAGGACATTACAGGTAAAAAACCGCACCATCACTATTTGAAAAAAGTCATTTTTGATCAAATCTAGACAGGTCCCATATCCAGCAGCCATCACTCCAACACCTTATCCTTGAGTAATCATGCTAAATTGATAATTTGGTACTAGATACACTTGCCATTATATCAAACACAGTTGAAAGCTACTTAGTTTGTTAAATGAAGCTTAACATTGTCTGTGTGTTTGTTTTTGAGTTGCCACAGTATGCAATAGACTGGCATGTCTTATGGTCAATATTAGGTCAAAAATGGCAAAAAAGAAACAGCTTTCTCTAGAAACTCATCAGTCATCATTGTTTTGAGGAATGAAGGCTATACAATGCTTGAAATTGCCAAAAAACTGAAGATTTCATACAAAGGTGTACACTACAGTCTTAGAAGACAAAGGACAACTGGCTCTAATAAGGACAGAAAGAGATGTGGAAGGCCAGATGTGCATCTAAACAAGAAAATGAGTACATCAGAGCCTCTAGTTTGAGAAATAGACACCTCACATGTCCTCCGCTGACAGCTTCATTGAATTCTACCCGCTCAACACCAGTTTCATGTACAACAGTAAAGAGAAGACTCAGGGGTGCAGGCCTTATGGGAAGAATTGCAAAGAAAAAGCCACTTTTGAAACAGAAAAACAAAAAGAAAAGGTTGAAGTGGGCAAAGAAACAGACATTGGACAACAGATCATTGGAAAAGAGTGTTATGGATCTTCACCCCATTGAGCTTTTGTGGGATCAGCTACACTGTGAGGTGCATGAGAAGTGTCTGACAAGACAGCCACATCTATGGCAAGTGCTACAGGAAGCATGGGGTGAAATGTCACCTGAGTATAGAATGACAGCTAGAATGCAAAGGATCTGCAAAACTGTCTGCACGTGGAGAATTTTTTGATGAGAACTCTTTGAAGTACTTCTGAAAAAAAAAAACATTTCAAACTGTAATAGTAATTTCTCACGTTATTAATGTCCTGACTATACATTGTGATCAGTTGAATGCCACTTTGGTGAATAAAAGTACCAATTTCTTTCCATAAGGGCAAAATCTGTACATTATTCCAAACTTTTGGCCACCAGTGTAAGTTGATATATGATCATGAATACATGCCTAAGCATGTTAATTTAAGTCCAAGCTACATACCTGTCTTAAATTGCAAAAATGAAGTGAAAGTGCTTTTGAATAATAAGTGATTTTGCATATATGTGCATGTATATGCATACATGGGTCATTCCTACTATGCAGTACATTTTTATGTCACTAGCATAAAGTCAGTATGTTTACATGGACACCAGAAAGCGGATTATTGCAAGAAAGCGGTGCAATACTGAAAGTAGCATTCCAATTTACATGCACTGTATAAGTGGCGTACTCTTTACTCCCACATACATGTGCCTCGGACAGTAAATAGCTTTCTCTACATCAACGTTATTTCCCTGCGACGGTCGTGTAAATAACAAATGCAGCATCCAAGAAAGACTTCACTATTTTATTCCTTGTTGCTTCGCTTTATTTCCAGATATTCCAGAGTTGTTGCTGGGTTTGTAACCTTAACTTTCTATCGTGACCTGTAGTGAAATTGCCCTGCAATAGTAGGGTTTCCCTCTTATATAAAACTCCGGGATTCCCCCAATGTTTGAGCGCATATACGTGAACGTGAGGGATGTCGATATTTTAGATTTGTGTGTATAAATGGGTATAGTATATAGAGTATATGCTTTTCCCACTGTTCTCCCCAAACAATTTGAATTCTTTACACTTTGTTGACTTGTTGTTGGGATCCATCCTATGACGTTTGTTATCCGGTCTGTTCACGCACATGTGTTTACATGACCACATAAGCAGCGTTCTCTGAGAGAAACCTGGATGTGTCAAACCATTTTTTCTTAATCACTTAAATGGTGTTAGGGAATCAGCATTCTTGTTTACATTACATTTCAGAATGCCGCTTTCTACAAAAACCCTGGAATATAATGTTTTAAGTGCATGTAAATGTGGTCAGTATGTCTTAATATATTGCCTAAAATAATAAACTCACAATTTTTAGAGATTGAAAGCATATTAATTTTGCCTTTATCACAATAAACAATGGATTTTATGAATTATGATGAACATCAATGATGTTTTGTGGTATTAGTTGGTTTGTCTCACTTCCCATCTATTTTGATAAACTTACAGAAATTGGTATGATGCGATTAAAATTTTACAATATGATTAAAAATATCAGACATAACTTCCAGTTGACACCCTCATGTAAACTAAGCTAAATCCCTCATTGAGCAATAGCTAGGTCTTTATTTTTTCTTCCCTATTAGCCATATTCTTCATTTTTTTTCCCACTGTGTAATTAATCAAGTTAAAGCCTAATTTATGAAGTTTAAGCACCTGAGACTGACTGAATCTCTCAGGTCGCAAATTTCAGCTGGGATGAGGTAGCTCTCCGAGGGGCCACTTGCACTCATTAAAGCCATCCATCACCTCTCTGGCACAGTGACTGCCCACATGAGAAACCAACCAGTTGGCTGATATGATGAGATCAGGGTGACTAAACAATGGAGTTTATGTCCAACTCACCTCAGTCTTACACTCCTGGGAACTGCAGAAGCTCACAGGCCACCGATCTAGGTTGGGGGGAAGCCGAGTGCTCAGGCATTCTCAGCCTGGTGAAAACTGCCATTAGGTTTGAGATTTAATAGTTTTCCTTCAAGCAAAGCAAAGAGCAGTCAATAAGGTCCAGATGGAAGGGCAGAGGAGGGGCAGATGTCCATGTCGAATGAGAAAGAGAGGCATATTCGCTAGCACCAGAGCAAATTAAAGAGTCCAGAAAAGAATCTTGTATCCAAGTCAAGAATATACATATAAGCAAACCTTCCTTTTTTGCACTCCGTCAAACATACTTAACATGTGCGCTTGTGTTGATCTGGTGGTAACAAGGCTCAATACTCAACATGATGATAGATTTTCCTTTAAATGTCTGTGCCAAAGGATATCTTATTATTCAGGAATTTTACCATAAGCATATTGACATTAACTAACTTTCTCAGGGAGATTCTCTTCCAACTGTTGCTCCCCCATGGTCCATGACAGTTGTTGACTCTGAAAGAAAAAACTGGCCATAGATGGAGACAGTTTAAGCTGAAGGCTGCTAAAGGGCCCGTTACAGCAGTGCTGAGAATAGTGGTCGACTCATTCTAAATGCAACAACGCACAACATTGAAAGTGTCTACAGTCATGTATTGCGTAGTGTGTGTTTTTGGGCCTTATTGTTCAGAGATAACTAGAAGAAAGCAATCTGTCGACTTCTCTGCTCTGTTTTTATTCGAGTGGACCAAATGGAAGATGGGGACCGGGCAGAAGAGGTGGTAGGTGTGCATTATTTTTGCAATTCAGTTTGGTGTTGTTAATGATGCAAAAATGACACACTCCACCTTTAACTGACAGCTGTAGTTAAACTCAGATAGATAGGTATTACAGTTTTTATAAAGCGCTACAGTGCCCTCCCACTTTTTCAGCAGTCTTGGTTCAGGAAGTATGTTTCCTATATAAAATATTTTGAATATACTTTATACTAATATATATGTTGTTTGAGAGTGTAGGTAGACCGACTTGATTGCATCATTCACAGTGTGTCATGGAAGTGGACCGTCGCTGCTGAGCTGTTTTCACACACTTTGTTTGACGCAATTCTCAGATTTCAGACTACTGTATTCGAATAGCAACCTCGGAGCTCCTGGTAGGTCTGCGCCCCCCAAAGCCCCCCCCCCCCCCCGCAGACCGTTTGTAATCGGATTAATCAGGACACATTAAGTTATTTTGTATAAATAGGCCCTTAGTTGTATGTGTCTTGCATAGCCCTGCACACTAATCAAGGTAGAGCAAAGTCCCAAGTTAATTGGAGCAAGCTGATTATAGCCGTATGTTAAAGATTTGGATAGAGTCAAATGAGGGATCTGGGAAAAGAAGGGTGAGCCATTACACAAGCAGATCGATAAGACACAGTAAAAGGGAAAGTTCAAAGCAACACAGGATCATTAATAGTCCTGGAGTGTACTGTATGTCCTAAAAAGGGTGAAGTTTCTTTCTAAAACATTTCTCAACCAATAATCCAACTAAAATTTTTCATTAAAGCAACTCAAGGTCAAGCCATTTAATCTTCTCCACATGTCTGAAAATAAACAATTATCTTTTAAAGCTGCACTACATATGATTTTTTATTTAGAAAATTTACAAATTGCCATTATTGACTGAGTACATAAACAATCAGTGTTCAAAACAATGTTCTTACCTTATCCCGACTCACTACGGTAAGCCTGTACAAATAATTTGTATTTTGAGCTGTCGGGTTGGATTTGGCACGAAATCGCTGACTTATGTCGTGTATCCTTGCATTATTATGTCATCTCCATAAACACAGGAAAGAAGAACTGGTTGTCTCTTGTTCCGGCTGGTGAAACTACGTTCAGTTCAGTCTGCCACACTCTAACAGTTCAGGACAGCATCGCAGCAATCTGGATGGATGTTTATCTGATATCAGTTTGGCAAAGTTGTTTACCTGCTACAACGCTGGATATGTTGTCTGGTAGGGTTGTTTCGATCGCAATGTATCTACATTGTCAGGGGAAGTTACTGTGAAATGTTTACTAATATTTATGACTTCTGAAATTGACTTCTTGTAATTGTTATAATGCATATTAAGCATATTATTTTCATGTTTAATAAAGTATTTTTAATCCCCATCATTATTGAATCCTCGTTTTATGTTATTAAGTTTACGGTGTTATTGTGTGCATTGCATGGACATACTATTGTAGTATTACATTTCACTTGCATTATCAACTGAGGCTGTACAATATAATATAATAAAGTCCTCCACTGAACTCGTACCAGCCATAACATGAGTTTCACCTATTAAAATGATTAGTGTACTATAATACAAACATTAATAGTGGATAAAACACTTGAATAATCAAATTAAAATATACTGGTAAATGGAGGCCACTGAGTCCCCTGTTCTTCATGTAAAAGCACTATAAGTGGAAAATTAATTAATACAAAATATGTAAATAGGAGTTTTTATCTTCATCAAAGCAAGTAATATTTTCGTTTTAAATGTTTATTTGTATAACATAATATCAACATGAAAATAGCACGTTATGACTCTGGCTCTGAATGTCTCCCAGTCATGATCACACAGGTGATGTCCTGGTAAGCTCAAATCATGAGATTCATCCGCCAGAAGAGCAGTGCCAAAACACTACTGAGGTAAAATGTTCTTCAGCAAACTGCTTGCAATTTTAAGTTTCAACCATAGATGTCGCTAGAGAGCACAAAGTTACATAGTGCAGCTTTAACACTCTTCTTTCTTTTTCTTTATTTTACTCTCAAATGCTGATTACAGATTCTAAATTTCCGATGCTGAATAACAGGTTCATAAAGATCTTTTTTTTTTATCTGTTTCTTTTAATCTATTTTACACCATACAGTGGTGTTCAAAAGTCTGAGTTCACATCAATATATGTGATTCAAAATGTCATTTACACCTGGAAATTAAATTAAAAACATTTAGGATTTTTAAAAATTTCAAACAGAACCTTTATGACATAAATGCATACAAAATATTGAAGATTCTGCATCTCTGGTGAACTCAGACCTTGGATGTGTTTCATATCTATATGCTCCAATTATTCGCTGATATTGTCGAACACTGTCTGACACAAACACTCATAAGCCTCATGATTAGTTGGGATAAGTAACACTCACAGAAGCTGCATGGGTACAATCAAACTAATGAGACAAAAATGACATGGTGTTTCATGGTGTTATCAGAGCTCTAATGCTAGAGAGCCACGGTGTGTCTGTATGTTTCTACACACTCACTATCTCATTAAAAACTTCATGTCTATCAAGTCTTCCAGAGCACTTCCAGGCACATCCACAGTCTACTCGCTGACCATCTGAAGCATATTGCTCACAAAAGTACTTTCTTGATCTGGCAAGCTCTTAGCTGATTGACTCACTTTATGCGACTTCCCGGAGTAAGGACGCATAGGGATTTTTATCAGTCCATCTGGAAACATGTTTACAATACGTACAAGACATGTTTACAAAGTACCAGAAATTTGTATTATTGTGTTCTATTATTATGGTACAATCTATTTCAGTCCATTATGAATCTGTCATGCAGTGAAAGAAAGTGACCACTGCTCACTCAAACACAAAGCCACTTCTGTCCCTCTGCATGATCAGGCTGACTGAAAAATCCAATCTAGCTGTCAGAGCAGGAAACAGCAGCTTGTGACATTACATGCCTGACTTAGAACACAAAGAATTGCAGTGGGCTTTCAGCATACCAAAGACGATGATGATGGGTCAACTTGACATTGACCTACAATGCACTTAATAATATGTCATATTGTGAGTGCCCAACAGCATGGTTCTATAGAGCAGCAGGGGTCAAGCAAATGAAGTCGTGACTTGGAACTGCCACATTTAACTTGATAAATGTCGGGGGTCATTTTGGGCAAGATAATGCTGAACTATAATGTAATCAAACAGAAAGCTTGCATGCTTTATTAGACTAGGGTCCTACCCTCTATGCATGATCAATTGCAATATAGCTCTGAAGCAGTAATGATGTGATAGTCGATACTGGAGGTCTGGAGAGATTAAATCAATAATTCAATGCAGTAACACATAGGAAACCCTTATTGAGGAAATACTGATGCTCTTGAAATAGTCCCCCTGAGAGCACATAACTAAGGGCATCAGGAGTGCTGGTTTTACATGTCACAATGTAGAGCAAAATAGATATCCCACAAAATAATAATCCCACAAAATCAGAATGAGAGTTATGTGGTTTTTAGTCCATATCTGCTAGCTTTGAGGTCATATACGCTCACTGAGAACTTTATTAGGAAGACCTGTACACCCACTTACTCATGCGATTATCTAATGCAGTGCAATGCATAAAATCATTCAGATACGGGTCAGGAGTTTCAGTTAATGTTCACATTAACCATCAGATTTGGGAAAAAATTTGATCTTAGTGATTTCGATCGTGGCATGACTCTTGGTGCCAGATGGGCTGGTTTGAGTATTTCTGTAACTGCTAATCTCCTGGGATTTTCACACACAACAGTCTTTAGAGTTTACTCAGAATGGTGCCAAAAACAAAAACCGCCTTGTTGATGAAAGAGGTAAACAGAGAATGGCCAGACTGGTCGAGCTGATAGAAAGGCTGCGGTAACTCGGTAGCAGAATAGCATCTCAGAATGCACGTCGAACACCTCGAACCTGGAGGCGAATGGGTTCTACAACAGCAGAAGACCACCTGGGACACTTTATTAGGACCACAGTGTTCCAAACAAAGCGCTCAGTGAGTGTATATGCTGGTATTCTCTCTTCAAAATTTTGAATCATCTTGCACTACACATGTTTTTGTCCAATCAAATGCTTTCTACAATGAGAATGTCCCTCCCACTAAAACCACTTGCAACTAATTAGCAAGCAGCAAATCATGGTTCATGGCTGGAGCCCTTCGATATGTCCTGTATAGGAAATACGACAACACAAGATAGATAACCGCGCTTGTAAAGTGAATTCACAGGGTTTTTAACATACATATTTTGCTTAATTAATGACTAAAATCACTATTGCAGTCAGCACATCAATTGTGTCCTTACAATCTACACTAGAGGTTCTGTTTTCCTCATGTTTTTGTTGTTGTAAACAAATTATTTTTATCCGCTCCAGAATCAGAGAGGCTGACCCATAATCATATTTCAGCGGTTCCTAGCATTGAGTGGAAAAGACAAATTCCCAGGTAAGGAGAACCCATTAGGCTTAATTACAGCACCCTGACTCTTTTTATTGGAGCAAATGTCCCAGGGAGAAGAATGCGAGCTTTTAGGAGACAATGATAAATTTAATTATGTGTAGTGAACTGTGCCAAAATTCATCACACACTACAAGATAATCCTCTTTTCCCTGAAAATATTTCCAAACAGGATTAGCTGTGGGAATGAGCTGGAGCTAGAGTAAAGGGAATGAAATGGAGGAAGAGAGGGACCTTTTTATCCCTCAAGTGTCTTCATCTCTCTCCTCTGGATGCTGTAACCAAGGAGAATGTTTTCTCCTCAAAGACCTTGGTATTTGGGGTACAGGGTAGTGAAGAATTAATTAATTATGCGTGTTCATATTCAAATGTTATATAATACATGTTATCATATTGCACATAGTCACAGATGTTGAATATGTCCCCATACTATAATTTGATTGGATAAGCAGTGTTCTAAAAGTAATTATATTTAAAGAGGTCATGCCATGAGGCATAACATAGTCATTCTACTATAAAAACATACTGTAAATTTCAGAACTCAAAACTTAATCCCCAATTCAACAAAAGCATTTATTGAAACCAAGCTGCAAAAATGCTTTGTTCTCTACTTCCGCGACTACCCTACATCACTAGGGGGCCCATTATTTCATGACCGCATCTACAGCAAAAAAAAACAAAGCCTACTTTACGTCATCGCATCCTTGGCCCCACCCACTGGCGTTCTGTTTGTTCACAGAGAAAGAGAGCAGGACAAACAGGCCTAGTGGGGCTAACTATTCCTGTAAACCAAAGGGGACCCATCTGGACTATTTTGAATTACTTTTGTATATAAACATGCACTACCCAGATGTCTTTGACCGTTGTCATTAATCTCACACCACTTTACAATCCAATCTCTCTAACCGCTCCATAGTGCACCGTTTTAGACTTTCTTTGTGTGTGTGTGTGTGTGTGTGGGTTTTTTTCCGGCTCATATCAGCGTTGATTGCTTGTGAACTAGTAATAATACGAGTCAAGCTTTGCAAAGGAACTGTTACTGAAGAATGGGGGCACTTAAGAACACTTGGACGTGATCGTAAAACCATAAGTAAACAGTTCCATTAATGAATATTTCAAATGTCATGACTGTGTGATAGTTTATGGTGCTGAGTGTTAACAGTTGATGCAATGTATTGGATGTGCATTGTGTGTAAACCCAGAAATGTCGTTTTATAATGTTGAGGGGCTTGTTCATTCTCTTCCGATTGAGTTTCAAATATGTATTTAAGGGGCTGCACGATATAAGCCAATCATAGAAGTGGGTGTTTATGTTTAGGTTTTAATAAAGTGCTTAGGCCAAAACCTATTTTGTGCGTTTCAGACAGAGGGTCAGAGACAGGATAGATAATGATCATATATTACTCAGTTATGACTGTTTTGGAAACTTTACAAACATTATCAGTGGAGAAGATAATAAAATTATTTAAAAAAAGAGAATTTCATGACCCCTTTGATATATATAGGGGATGCTTCGCTGTTTGTGTTACTCTGCCTAGTTTGCTAGTGGACATCTGTGCTAGCTTCTTTTAAACTATTTTCACTGTCAGATCAAAAATAAACAAAATAGCCTGCACCATGGAAATGTCCTTATCATGCTATTCTCAACTCAGTTTGGAAGATTCCGTGACAGGTTTGGCAATCTTATGATTTGCACGTGTTTAACCACAATATGTTTTATTATACTTATATTAGTTTAGTTACATGATTATATTATCATATCAATATTTTAGATCCCCTAACTCAACCCCACCCCAAAATCTAACTACTTACAAACAATATAAAACATGTCACAGACAGGTAAATTTAGTCAACATTTATTTGCATTACACTACTATACAGATATTTTTAAAGTGTCATGAAACCCCCCTAGTTCAGCACCAACCGTTCACATCTCAGATTTAAAAAAATAAATAAATAAATAAAAGGCTCATGATATGGGCGGGAAAAACTGGGAGGGTAAAGGGGTAAGAAAGGGTTGGACAGGACGGGGTCAAGAGCTACAACTCACTCACAAAATTCACACAACAGAGATGACAGAATATCACAATATGAGTGGAGATGAAAACACAAGAGTTTTGGGGCACTTTGCTGTATATCAATCATGGGATAAATGTGTGACGAGTGCAGATGACAGAACAGTTTGCAAATCTGCAAAAAGATTTGGATGTTTTGTTTACATTTTTGAGAATGAAATGAGAACAGCACTCAGAACAGGCACTACCATCAAGACCAGCATTGATTTGAGACCACACTGATGCATAGATATTTATTCTTACAAAAAAAGTGTTTCGGGTTTAATATAAGTTAAACTCTATTGACAGTGTTTGTGGCATAATGTTGATTACCACAGAAAATGTTGACATCACTCTTTTTGTAAAGAAAAAAAAAAATTGCATGCTGTAAAGCACATTCAATAAAAGTAAATGTGTCCAATACACAAAACATTTAATGCACACCAGTTGTTTTTTTTTTTAAGTATTGCCACAATACTTAAGCATAATACGTGTTAACACCAGGGCTCGAGTTGAGGGGGGATGCGAGAGGATGCCATCCCCCTTGTTGCAAGAAATACCAAAAAGCATCCCCCTTGTGAAACCACCATCCCCCTTTACCATCCCCTTTAGATCAATTGTGTCATGTATTACTTAGAACTAATCATGCAAGTTAAATATTTAATATTTAATTTTAATACGTTTGATAAATAACAAACTTTAAATAAGGGCAATTAGCCGGTCAGAATTAGATTTCAACATGTGTGAGGTTGCCAGGTTTTTATAGGTGAAATCCTCCAATCAGATTTGGACATTTGTACAGTTTGGATATATGCTGCCAGGGTGACGCTTTAGTCATGCAATCTGGCAAGCTTGAACACGCGAGCTCCCTCTCCACTGCAAAAAAAGACGCCGGTTTTCTGAAAACACTGTAAAACTGGTATGTCGGAGTTTGCGATGTGTTGACTTGTCCTTCCTAGAGTTCACATGAAACTTACGGCACAAGTTTTCAAATGTTTCACGCACTTTCAAACATGGCCAAGTAGTAGACTGGAGTAGAAACATGCATGTCTGCAGTGGGCGAGCGAGCTTTTCATGATCATAACGTGGATTCTTTTCACAAACTTTATCATAAAATACAATAATAGAGGGTAGCAGGTGCAAAATTACAGTCACAATAATTAATTCCAAAAAATAACAAAAAAGCAATATAAACTTAACAGAAGAGTTAAATTTAAGGTTTTAATCACTGAAAATCTTCCCTCTCCTGATATTCGAAAGCACTCTAGCTCATGGGATATTGCTTAAATATCTGGTGCAATTAAAAACAGTTGAATAACTAAATTCCCAACTCCACGGCTGTTAGAGATATTTGGTGCCAGTCCACATCAAAGTGGATTCTCAAGCAGAGAATAAAGAGAGAGAGAGAGAGAGAGAGAGAGAGAGAGAGAGAGAGAGAGAGAGAGAGGAGGGAGGGAGAGAGAGGGAGGGAGGGAGGGAGGGAGGGTCATGGACCAGCTTTCAGTCTCTGTCATATCCTATGAATTTGGCTTGTGCTTGAATACTTTGTTTGTTTTTTACAAAGCACATAAATCAGTCTAGTGCTGCACTTTGTTATTGAGTTTAAAGGTGAAAATGTAGCCTTGCAGAGGGCAGCTTTAATACTGCACAATGTTACATTATCCCTGGCAGAAGAAGATAACCTTGTATTGAAAAGGGCTTGCTGGGCATTTCGGACCCCCTCCCATAGACGATGCAGATTTATGGTGGTATGAACAGGTGTCCTCAGAAGAATACCTACTATATTTTCCTGTTGTAGCCACCCCAACAGCACTGCTAGCTGAAACAGTGACAGGATTTATACAGGCCACAACACAGGGTCTCTCTCACTCCCCCTTGAAACAAGGCAGTTTGGTACGGTAAAAGGCAGCTTTCTGGGAAAGAGGTCAACACTCCCTCACAGACAAGGTCCAAAATAAACGTTTTGCCTCACTTGGCCTGTAAATTCAGGGAATTTATCTGCCATAAATATATTGCAAATGGGCCATGAAACTATGTTTTATTAAAATATATGTTTTATCACTATGACTATAGAATTATTTAGCAGATTTTTTTCCTTGCATATTCCTTGCAACAATCTTTGCACCTGTCACAAAAAATGTAAAGACCCATAGTGATGCTGACCATCAAATTATCATCTTAGTAGCTTAATGCAAGGAATATTCCACAAATGGGTCATTCTGGAGAAAAACAAAAAACAAAACTTGAAACATTCCAGATAAAGATATTGCATCACATTAGTGAGGCTCACACACTACCGTTCTTACAATTTGATATAAACTATGAAATGTTGATGTTCCTATTAAAGTTACCAGCCAAACACCTGGTAACTCTATTTTGCAATTTTACTAGGATTTTCCACTTGGCAAGGGTTCATTTTGGACTCTGCTTATACACATAGCAAAGTGGTAGTTACATTTTGCACAGCATTACAGACAGCAACTGGAGAGAAAAAAAATGCTGATGCAGTAAAACAAGCCACCGAACGATCAAAACTTCAAGCTGATGTGAGTTGATGTTGCCTGCAAGCTATTTTCTATTATCAGGCTAAAACACAGTGCAGGGAGGAAACACATTCATGAATCAGCATGTGTTAACAGCATATAACATATTATTTCCAGTGTGACCAGCTGTTCTGTGCAATCACAGGGGGTGGGTATAGTTTTGCTGCTGGGAAACAGCACGCTTTCTCAAACCAACCTGTGATTTCCAACTACACTATCAGATTAATATTAATCAACACACAGGTGGTGCTCTTAATTTGCTATATCATGTGAAAGTGCATTAAACAACTGGCAGAGCTTTAGTGTGATGTTCACCTGCATCAAATTAGAAATATTAATTTAGAGGAATGAAAATGGACGAGCTGTTAAAGCCCAACATGTGCAAGGCAAGGTTGTGTGCCATTCAAAATTTAAGTGACAATGCCTTGTTCCTGAATTTGAATCTAAGCTGACTGAGGTAGCAGAGAGGATGCAGAATTGTAATTTGAATTTGTATTTAAGGAAGTAGAGTTAAAACTGAATGCAATTTAAAGAAATTTGTATTACTAATGTACCGTAAGTGTCATTTTTCCAGTATGAATTACCAATAAACATGTTTATCATACACAACATGTGGGGGATTTCCACACTCAAAAAATAAAAACGTTCAATGAACTTTAAAATAAAACTAAATGTAAAAATTTAATAAAAAATTAAACAAAAAATGAATTTGTTTGAATAGATTTGTTAAAGTCTTGTAGTAAATTCAGAAGTTTTCTATCAAAATCACCTTTTTCAGCTTTTTGCCAAGCATTTGTTATTGCAAGTAGAAAAGCTGTAAGCCTATAGTCTCAACAATAGGAGACCACATCTTGCAAATGAGTTTTTAAGCGAGCACTTCACATGTATAGGTTCCTTAACATCCAACACACAAACTACAATGACGATGACACTCAACAATCATAGATTTCTGGAAGCAGATGCACTCATATGAGAGAAAACTCAAAGGGACAACAAACCCAACACCACCAGTGCAAATACAGCAATATTAAAACTTTGATTGAACATTTTAAATCATCCCAAGGTGCATGCTGAGAACCTAATATAACATGTACATCTGGTTCTGGCCAATGGAAATTATTTAAGTTGTCTCAATGAAAATGGATAAAGTGAACTTCCTTTTTAAAAAATGTAATTGATTGCACGCAATGAAATGAAGTTTTTACAAAATTGTTACATTAGCTCATTTTAAGTATCTAAATTCAACAAGGGGCAAAATCAATTTCTGAGTGCAAAAACACCATATGATATTAATAATCAATGTTTGAAACTTGTATTAAATGTATATATTTTTATATCATGATATTTAATAAGTTAACGTTCATCTTATGGACATTGGTGGAAAAACACTACTTCCCATGATGCTCGAATTTACTCAATATATTCTGTTATCAATACATTTAAATTTTGATGTCAATATTTACTGTATTTTAATAAAGTTATCAAATAACTAAGTGGTGGGCATTTTGTGGTGCTGAATGGGAAAATTAATGTTTGTTGTGATTGCCAGATAATTGTTTAGACAGTGTTAAATTTGTTTAGTGAAATATGTCTAATCAGTTGAGAAAATCAATATTCTACATACCAGTATACAAATAGGCAGAATTAATAATAATCATCATCATCATCATCATCATAATTAGTCTAAATTAATATTCACTAAATAATTACAACTAAATTGCATCATACATTTTTAGTCAGAATTACTTATGTAACTATTTATGTTTTGTAGCAAAACTCAATTTTCCAATTCAAATTCAACATCCTGTGGTGGCATGGTCAATTCAATTCAAATTCTAACTCATGACAAAAAAGGAAGCCAATTCATAAAACCTGAATTTTTCCCAACACTGATGCAAGGACCTTGAGTAGTTCTGTCAGAAACCACCCCAAACAAACATAATTAGAAAGGTAGTCTGGCCAGACAGAAATTAAGAGTTTTTAAACAGATTTCAAGTCACAGCCAAACAAAAAAACAACAACAACAACAACACAGAAAAGGTAGAATATAACTGTCAGAGAGAGAGAGAGAGAGAGAGAGAGAATGTGATGAGCAATTCCCTTGGGCTGCTGTGATAAGTATCACCAGCAACACCATTACAGGCCGTTCTAAACATCAGAAAGAATGAAGCGATCAGAGATGATCACAGGTTTATAAAAGATCTGTGAAGTCTCACACATTTACAGAGCTGAGTAGCTATGATGTGTTCAGACCTGGTGTCTTCTCATCTTACACAACAGTACTTACACTGATGACAGCAACTACAGCCCTGTGGTTTTGTACAGAAATGGGCTGATGCCATATTAATAGCTATCATTTTGTATGGCGTGTGTAAAGGGTCCATTTAAAGTGTCTATGATGAGAAAGGCTTTGGCAGAATTCATGTGATTTGATGTTCAGCATATAAATCTGCAGAGGCTGGTTCCAAAGTCCTTTTAAAGGCAAAATACACTGTACATTTGGAAAAAAGTGCCTGCCAAATGCATAAATGTAAACGTACATTTCTAAATCTAGAGTTTTGTGATGTGATCTCTGCTGGTGAATATTCTTAGAAAAATGTTTTGTGACGGAATCATGGTGAAGTGATGGTATCAGATGGTCATAGCATAAAACTCTGATGTTTACTATATTCATATTCAATAGCATTTACACAGTATTTTAAAGAATACCATAGTACTATCATGCTACATGCCCAAAAACACTGAATTATCATGTGTAACAACATAGTAACACCATAGTACCCTTTTGTTAATATAGTTTACTGTGCCATTGAGAGAATTCAATATGAGAGTAATATATTAGTAATATATTATTTTCTGAATGTGTCTATCTTTTAATCGCCCACAGTGCAGTTTAGTCTGTTTTGGGGAACAACTCAAGAGCATACTGTGCCTTCAACATGTTTTAAAGCACCTCTCAGTCTACCTTTACCTGCCCTGGCTGTAAGGCCAATGCAGTTTATCAATGCCTCATTTTTAAGTCCACTTGTCTCAGGCTCACACAACAGGGCGAGGAGAGTACTACAAATCAGCAGGGCTATAGATGCCCTCTGGACCAGTCTAGAGTCCCTTTCACACAGAGATCCTGGTATTAATCCTGGGAAAAGTCGTTCCGGCAACTGTTCTGGGACTGCAAAATTAGTTCATTCACACTGCAAGAGCTTTCCCATAATCTGTGCTTGCATTCACACATCCCGGGACAATCGTAAAGACCAAAGTGACATCATGATGTGACGCCAGCATCTTGAGTTTACTGATGACTGCGTCTTTTCATCATCTTGTAAACAAATAGACCTTTTCACCATCCGGGTTTTGGAACGCGGAAGTAAAAGGCAGGGAAAATTAGACAGCGGTGAATGGGATTGAATGGGAGACCACAGCAAAATATTATTTTCACTTACCCATTTGCTCCAACAGCAAACGAAAAAATCCACTATTACTTTTCAATTACTTTCCAGAAGAGGAAAAAAATAGAGCGGTGGATTATGACAGTCAGATGAGAGAAAATGCCAAATTTACTGTCACTCTCTCAGCAGCAGTAATCGAAACCCCCTCGCAGCTGTGGTAACTCGTTTTTTTTTTTATTAATTCCAGGGTAATATAACACAAAGCATGATGTTATAAATTTACACTCAATGTTTAAAAAATTGCTAATATAAAAAAGTTTGCTAAATAAGGCAGAAACGCATCATCACAGTCTGTGAAAAAGGTCTATTGCGTATGGTAAAACTAAACTGACGGTTAATTTAATCGTCTGTGCTGATGGCGACTATCTCCCTGGTCCCTGTATGAGATTTGCCAATTTTATAGCTCATAAGATTATTCTTTTTTTTTTATTTATGTTAATTGTTTTTGTGTTATTGGCTGCTGTCTACCAACTGAAATGCCCCCCATGGACAATAAAGACTGAAAGTGAAAGTGATAGGCTAACTGTCAAAACACAAAACCAAAAAAAACAACAAAACAAACAAACAAAACAAAAAAAAAATCACGGCATTAAGATGCATTGCAATATTATTCATATTAAATAATAGAAAAATTATATTTAAAAAAAACGAATCATTTTCAGTGATACTGCCCTGCAACAGTTTAGTTGTGCATTCGATTCAGTAATCGAGTTTGTAATTTATTTTAATTCCAAATAATAAAGAAAACTAACTTCCAAATAATAAAGAAAACTAACTACACCAACAAGGTAAAACTATACTTAGTTGTTCTTCAGACATTAGCATGTATTACAATCAATAATGATTATTCATTTGCCATTTACTAGTTGGTGTTTTTATTTCTTATTTTTTGGACTAGCACTGCCATTTTTTTCTGTATGCCTTACTTTTTAAACTTTACAAATAAAACATATTAGTAATATATACATTGTATGCTAACTGCTGCGCTGCAATTAAGCATTGAGAAGCATCGAGGCAAATGTCATCTTTTCGATCATGATTTCTACAAGCTGTATAATTGAAAATAAAAACTATTTTTGGAGAAAAACAGAAATGTATCATTGGGAACCTAATGTCTTGGAAAATAGCAATAAATTAATTTTCTGTATCATTATGTTCTTGCCCTTTATAGGGTTAAAAAAATGAATGTATGAACAAACAGCTGGCCTGTCGTAAGGTTGCAAGTGCTGTGGCGAGTTAGTCACGTAAAACACTACTGAGTCATGTCAAACTGGAAAAAGTGTACTGTATCTGGTTGTGTTTCTTATGTAAGGGGTCTTTAGTCTACCTACCATATTTTCTCCTCAGATTTTCATCTTCGCAAATTCTGTGGAATGACGTTCATGGAGGTTGTAGGTGAGAGCGGGGCACAAACTAACAATTTGATTTTCTTTCGTTTGTGTAAATACACCTGGGGTTCAAAAGATTTGTCTTTTTTCACATTATTTTTACATATGTCTGGTACAAATATGTGGTCTTGTTTTATGGATACAGCGTTTTTTTCCAATCTACCTGGAAAAAATAAGTGAAATGTTACAACCTACAGGGCGCGTTGTAACAGGTGCGGGGCACATGACCATATTACAGTGTAAAATCTCCCTCTAACAACTGTATGTGATCTAATTAAAATAAATAAAAGATAAACTAAAATATTATGTCAATAAAAGTCATTTATTATGTTGGCTTGACAAAGCCAACATACTGATCTACTACATAAGCTTATTATTATTATTATTATTATTATTATTATTCTGGGACCCGAACATTTCCAAGAGTATCTCCTCCTAGAGCTTTCAAGCCACAAACATCAAACTCGCCACAGACCTTCAGACTGGTCTGACTCGGATTGCTATATCTTTTCTAACTGATCGGACTTCCGGTATTCCCGTATCGGACTTCCGAACAGGACTGATTTTAAATTGACTCCCATTCAGGGTGTGAAAACTTTTCCCTGCAATAACTCCTTTAAAGGATTCAATCTACTGTTATCACTCTACCACTCATACTTTCTATCTATCACTCCATCACTCTCTTTTCTATCTTTCCATCACTCCACTCTTTTTATTCTTTCTTTCACTCCATCACTTTAACACCCTAGCAACTGCATACAACCTAGCAACCATTTAGTGCACCCTAGCAACTAAGTAACAAATCACATATCTCTGCACCAGAACATCGTAGAGACTTCCAGGTTGACTTATTTCACTCAGGATGGCAAGGAGCCATGTTAAGTATCACCCTGGTAACTGCCTATCAACCAGATGGGGTTACCCTAGCAACCAAATAACAAATCACATATCTCTGCACCAGAACATCATAGACACTTCCAGGTTGACTTATTTCACTCAGGATGGAAAGGAGGCTTGATAAGTATCACCCTGGTAACTGCCTAGCAACCATATGGGGTTACCCTAGCAACCAAGTAACAAATCACATATCTCTGCATTAGAACATCGTAGAGACTTCCGGGTTTACTTATTTCACTCAGGATGGCAAGGAGCCTGGCTAAGTATCACCCTGGTAACTGCTTAGCAACGAGATGTGGTTACCCTAGCAACCAAGTAACAAATCACATATCTCTGCAACAGAACATCGTAGAGACTTTTGGGTTGATTATTTCACTCAGGATGGAAAGGAGGCTTGATAAGTATCACCCTGGTAACTGTGTAGCAACCAGATGGGGTTACCCTAGCAACCAAGTAACAAATCACATATCTCTGCATTAGAACATCGTAGAGACTTCCGGGTTGACTTATTTCACTCAGGATGGCAAGGAGCCTTGCTAAGTATCACTTTGGTAACTGCCTAGCAACCAGATGTGGTTACCCTAGTAACCATGTAACAAATCACATATCTCTGCACCAGAACATCATAGACACTTCCAGGTTGACTTATTTCACTCAGGGTAGCAAGGAGCCTTTTCAGTATCACCTTGGTATCTGCCTAGCAACCAAATGGGGTTACCCTAGCAACCAATTTGCCATTCAGAAAAACAAGCAAGGGGTAGGGTTGCATAGGTCTTCTTGCAGCTGGCTGTCTATCTGTATGATGTTCATTCTATCTGTCTGAATGTAAGACCTTCAAACTTCCATCTCCTCAAACTATTTTAAAATTTCAGACAAGGCTTTGTCAAGCCAAAATAAAGTTTGTCTTCAAACTTTACTATCTAGTTAACTTTGTCATGTATAATATAGCAGCAATTTTGACACCTGACAATGAATACACAACAAAGCCACAGCTCTCCCCTACTTCAGATTTGGAGTGTTCCCTGCATGAGAATCACAATTTACAAACTGGGTAAACATCATTATTATTTTTAAATACCCAAAGTATTCCTATATAAAGCATATCTTCATATATAGTGCAGACTTCAACCGCACTATCTATGAGGGGGAAATAAAGTTCTGACATTTGGTGTGCTGTGCTCGGAATGAAAAATGAATTTATTTTATCATGTCAGGTTGGTGAAGCTTTAAATGCTGCCGATTGTTTTTTTTTTAATTTTTATTTAACTAATATTTCAATATATTTACAATAACAAATAAATGGCAACGGTTTATGCCAGCCGTATGTATTTTAAACCACGGTACACAGTGAAACTGTTGAATCTCTATTCTGCACATAAATTTCTCCCTTGCATGATAAATACATCATCACTACGACACACACCCTTCACGGTATCGGCTCTGCTTTTGTGCACACACACGTCCCGGGATTGACCCCGGCAATGTTACTAGGGTCTGATCTCGGGATAAAATTTTCGGGCATTCCGGCACCAGCTTGCATTCACACAGAAGGCTCCCCAGCATTGATCTTGCCGATATCCCGGGATCAGAGCCCAGTGTGAATGAGGTTTATGTCCGATTCTGCCAAAGTTGTGGAGGTAAGTGAGGGCTCCCTTCTCCCATTCAGATTAATCACTATGGAGACAAGCAGGCAATCAAGTACACAGGCAGGGCGTGTAGAAGCCCTTGAGAGCCATTTAGCTCAGGAAGGCAAACACTTACAGCCAATATTCTTAACAGGCATAGTGGGAGACTGACAACATGGGGCTCATCAAGAGAAATTTGCACATTTTTAGCCAATACTTCTTTTTCCCTTATTCAAAGGGTGAAGACAAGCTGTTACAGGCACAGCCAACTGCGTTTTCAAACTTAAGTGTGGATGTGGCCAAAATGTTATGGTCATATTTAACCCCAAAGCAATAGAAAATCCATATACATACAGTATATATATATTTACAGGTCTATTCAAAAGTATTATAAGATGTTTCACAAAAACATTTGTCTTAAGATGGTTATTTATATCTTCAGCTTTAGTGTGTAAATAGGAAATATACATTTTAGACTCCCAAACATTACTTTTGCAAATAGACCCCCACAGAGCCCCCACTGAACATAGAGTCAGTCTGGGATTACATTGAAACAGAAGCAATAAGAAAGTCTAAATAGACAGAAGAACTGTTGCGAATTATGCAACATTTTTCACTTTTACACAGTACTGTGTTCCAGTACATTTATGACCATTAAGATTTTTTGATTATGACATTATTTTCAGTACATTCTCATTACCTCAGACGTTTTACTGTCAATATTCCCATTATTCTCAGTGATGATACCAACATTTTTTACTGTATTACTGTATGATTTTTATTTATTAAAATCTGAGAAAATAAAAAGCAGTACCAAGGGAGTACTGCTACTGTATAATATGATGTATACTTTACATTTAAAAAAAAATATATATAAAAAAAATGTCATGTTGCGGTAATGAGAATATCATAATGACCATCTTTTTTCGCATTGGGATAATGACAACTGGGGTGTAAAATATTGGGAACTTTCATGTAAATAATGTCACAATGGAAAAAATCTTAAAAAATAGACTTCATTTTCCTTATGCAAAATGTAATCTCTCTCATTTGTTACTATTGATTTTGGATTAAAATTGGACCACTGCATTTTCTTGACAGGTTTTGGTTTCTGCGTCACTAGCATCTCCAAACAGAACTGTAAAAATAGACAGATGAGGCTTACATTTTCTGAAGAAAATGTGAGAAAAACTGCCCAAAATGGTTTTCAAAACACTCCACTTGTCTTCCATTGGCCGGAAAACAGATATTGCCACAGTGTTTAAACTTTGCAGGGAAATCAACCTACAAATGGCTGGCTTACAGTGTAGCAGTGTTAATCTTTTTTTTTTTTCATCAACGATACCGAAGACTATTAATTAAACGATTTTATTTAAGCGTACTATTGATGAAAATATGACAAGATAAAAATGATACTGCAAGATATGAAAAGGAGAAGAAACATCTATAGAAGATATTAGATATTGATTAATCTAACCCATTAATAATTGGGGATTTCTCCACTTGAGCTGCGTGAGTTGAACACAGGCAAAAAGAACTGCTTTAAAACAGGGTAAATAACTCATTCAAATACATCCTATTTATACATGATTTTAATCAGTATAGTAGCCTATATCCACAACATATATGTAATATATAACAACTTACATCTACACAGTGAAGCGAATGAACAGGTGAACTTGAACTAAATGATGCGCTAGTCAGAAAAATTAGTAATTTGCGCTGCGTATTGTCAATACACTTTTTTCCGTAAGAAACACGTTACACACAATGTAATATCCTTTCAAGGAAATTAATAAGTCTCTAAAGCATGAAGAATTCAGAGTACAGTGGGTTAACTTCTAAAAAGTAGCTAATACTTCAGTCTATTCATTATCAATTTTGCCTTGTTTTGGCAAGTCGTTTAGGACATCTACTTAGTGCATGACAATAGTAATTTTTCTAACAATTGTTTACAGACAGATTGTTTCACTTTTAATTGACTATATCACAATTCCAGTGGGTCAGAAGTTTACATACACTAAGTTAACTGTGCCTTTAAGCAGCTTGGAAAATTCCAGAAAATGATATCAAGTCTTTAGACAATTAGCTTCTGATAGGAGGTGTACTGAATTGGAGGTGTACCTGTGGATGTATTTTAAGGCCTACCTTCAAACTCAGTGCCTCTTTGTTTGACATCATGGGAAAATCAAAAGAAATCATCCGAGATCTCAGAAATGTTTTTTTTTTTTTTACCTCCACAAGTCTGGTTCATCCTTGGGAGCAGTTTCCAAATGCCTGAAGGTACCACGTTCATCTGTACAAACAATAGTATGCAAGTATAAACACCATGGGACCATATAGCCATTATACCACTCAGGAAGGAGATGCATTCTGTCTCTTAGAGATTAATGTAGTTTGGTGCGAAAAGTGCAAATCAATCCCAGAACAACACCAAAGGACATTGTGAAGATACTGGAGTAAACTGGTAGACAAGTATCTATATCCACAGTAAAACGAGTGCTATATCAACATAACATGAAAGGCTGCTCAGCAAGGAAGAAGCCACTGCTCCAAAACCACCATAAAAAAGCCAGACTACAGTTTGCAAGTGCACATGGGGACAAAGATCTTACTTCCTGGAGAAATGTCCTCTGGTCTAATGAAACAAAAATGTAACTGTTTGGCCATAATGGCCATCGTTATGTTTGGAGGAAAAAGGGCGAGAACACCATCCCAACCGTGAAGCATGGGGGTGGCAGCATCATATTTTGGGGGTGCTTTGCTGCAGGAGGGACTGGTGCACTTCACAAAATAGATGGCATCATGAGGAAGGAAAATTATGTGGCTATACTGAAGCAAAATCTCAAGACATCAGCCAGGAAGTTAAAGCTTAGTCGCAAATGGGTCTTCCAAATGGACAATAGCCCCAAGCATACCTCCAAAGTTATGGCAAAATGGCTTAAGGACAACAAAGCCATGGTATTGGAGTGGCCATCATAAAGCCCTGACCTCAATCTGATAGAAAATTTGTGGGCAGAACTGAAAAAGCATGTGCGAGCAAGGAGGCCTACAAACCTGACTCAGTTATACCAGTTCTGTCTGGAGGAATGGGCCAAAATTCCAGCAACTTGTTGTGAGAAGCTTGTGGAAGGCTACCCAAAATGTTTGACCCAAGTTAAACAATTTAAAGGCAATGCTACCAAATACTAACAAACTGTATGTTAACTTCTGACCCACTGGGAATGTGATGAAATAAATAAAAGCTGAAATAAATCATTCTCTCTACCATTATTATGACATTTCACATTCTTAAAATAGTGATCATAACTAACCTAAGACAGGGAAGGTTTTCTACGATTAAATGTCAGGAATTGTGAAAAACTTAGTTTAAATGTATTTGGCTAAGGTGTATGTAAACTTCTGACTTCAACTGTATACGTTTTGTCTGTCTTACTTCAGAGAGGCATGCTGTAGGAAGTACTAGTCTAGCAGCTCTGTTTTGAAAGCCAAATTCTTTGGACACCTTATTGTGCTGCGGCTTATTCACTCAGCATGAGCAAACCTAATGCTTTTAATTTCTTTGTGCATGTCGGTGCAGCAAACTGCACTGGGAATGACAAAAACAGCAGCCCTCGCCACTGATAATAATCCAGCCCTGAACTCTGCTTGTTGCTATAAATAAAAATTTGTAGCTCCCACAGACCTTGAAGATACAAAATAAACTCCCACGTCACCAGACATTGGTATGTGTGACATCATTACTCATAGGAAGAGAGAGGCCACATGACATGCCAAGCTGATGCAGAAGTTTAATCCCTCTGTTACGCAGAAGTGAAACAAGCGTGAGACAAGCTTCTTCTGTGGCTCACAAAAGGAGATGTTAGGCAGAAAGTTAGGGACTAACAGCCTTGATCACCACTCACATTCATTGCATCTTTTTTCATAAAATTAAAGTGAATGGTGACTGAGGCTAACCTTCTTCATAACATCTGCAAGTCATATGAATTTGAGGGTAAGCTTTCCCTTTAATAAATCTTGATTAATGCAAGACATATCTGTCTAACTTTGCTACCACAGGTGAAATCCTTTGCTGTTCTCAATGTGTTGGGAATTTCTAGAGCAGGTGCAATGATGCGAACAATGACCATTTATTTGAGCTACTGCAAAGAAACAATAATTGCATTTGCAATCAAAACACTTCATAGTGAGTGTGGGCCCAGGCAGAGATTTTCTGTGCATGATTAATTGAAATTCAAACCCTGTTCCAAAGGGGGGAAATTATCTTTCAAATCCTAAGGGTCATTATAATCTTGTGATGGGGCATCAAGTCTGCATACTCAATTCTATTCACAGCAGTCTGCAGAGACTGATGCTTCAACATCTCACAGACTTTAAAAACCAACAGTTCTTTAATATGAATGATGATGATAATTCGATTCAGCTCATGCTGATGAAGTCTTATTGTTCTGTGGCATGTTTGCTACCAGCAAGGAGGGTTGGGGAACTTCAACAGTTAAAGGAATTGTGTGTCTGTATAATTGAGACATTATACACTCCCAATCCCTGTCAGGAGGGAGAAAAGACTCCACCAGAGTGAGATTAGCATCTGAAAGCTTTCTTAGGATTGTTTTCACCAGATAAGTTGAGGCCCCCTAAGAAATCTGGCAGAATGATAACCTGAGATGAAGAGCTAGAAAAGCAATCAAAAGAGTGAAGAAAATCAATCAAAATGTGTGTATGTTCAGGTGTGTGAGGGAGACTTTTCTTCAAGTGTAAAGTTTGTCTGTGACTGTTGCCTGTGTATAAGTTGATAAATAAGGCTGTGTGTGCAAATGCCGAACAACAGGGCTTTTTCTGATGTTTGGACCAGACATACTGTACTCACATATTTAATAAAAAAAAAAAAAAAAAAAATGTTGTTGTTGTTCTTATCATTACTGGAGATATCAAGTTGTCTTAATTAAGTTTTACAAAGCATAAGCCTTTAGATCAAAAGGTTTTAAAGATCATAAGAAACAAATTCAGTCATACATGTCCAAACATTTTAATGGTAGTGTATGTGTGATGAGCATCATAACCTGTAACTTGTGACATAAACAACCGAGGGTTCACTGAAATAATTACTGAGTTTTGAGACCAAAAGCAAGTTTAACCTTTAAGTCTGAACTGCTCATTTTAAGGCATCTCACGTCATGGTTAACAGGCTGCTCATGCATATCAGGTCGGTAAAGGATACACTGGCAAGATACGTGATGATCTGATCCACTTCACTTACTTCAGTGATAACCTTGTATCAAGAATGTAATGTAAATAATTAGAGAGATAGGAGATGCACTTTACGGAAGAACAGCACAGCAGGCGTGAAGAGTCACTCTGTAGATGCTACGCCGAACTTGTTAGCGGCTTTGATTATTTTGCTCTTACCAAGTTTTATCTCTCCCTATTATTTCACCTCTTAACATTCTCTTTTTTCAACTCGGCATTTCTCTCTATGAGCAGGTACGTGCTGTCTGCCTGTCTGTGTGTGAAGGTTGGCTGCAGCCCTGGTCTCAGGGGAGTGTGTGTAGTGGTGAGCTCGGTCTAGAGAGGATCTGTGAGCTCATGTGAGGGGTTGTGTGACAGGAGCTGTTGTCCATGCTTTGGACTGCAGAGAATACAATCATAGGCTTCTCTCTCGGGATGTAAACCTCACAAAAACAAATCACATTTAATCCAAAAATAAAAAGAAAGAAAATCTATTTTGCATAAAATTGAAGAATTTTATTCTCAGTAAGATTTATTGCATTGTGCCATTATTTTAATGGCAATTAAGCACATTCACCCCAAATTCTCATCACAGTAATGCATCCAGATGATGTATTCTCAATCGTGGTTCACATTAGACTCTCATGTGACAGAAGCTTCATGACTAATCAGTCAAGGCCTCCATTGTTCACTCACAGGGTCAGTGTTAGTCAAAAGTTTATGTAAGGAGTACGGTCTTTCATTCTGACAGTCCTCATTTATGTGGAACAAAAATGTCTGAAGGCTTTTTAATCAGCATGACGAAGGGCTTTAGACCTTGGTTACATATCTCTTTACAAATCTGTATGTTGGTACACATAGTCTGCAGGTAGTTAACATGGTAAAAAATGGTAAACTCCATCTAAGTTCATAGAAATGTTATGCGTCAACTACCTGTATAAAAAAATAATTAATGTCTGATGCAGATTCACAAGCAGACATTGTAAATAAAATAAATCCAATTACCTGTGATGACGAGCATCAGAAATCCATGTATCCACATGAAAGAGAAGAAAAAGTCGCCATTAGATCAATGCCCATTCAGTGCACAGTGAGCTAGTCAATTAAAAATGTAATTACATTCAAGTCATTTAAACAGCATTAATCTATTTGTTTGTCAGAGATTCACTGATTCAAAATGGCAGATTCAGAGACAAATGTTCTGTTTTTCAGTGACCAGTGCTCAGTGAGGCGCAATGCCATTTTCAGACAAAAGAAGCCTATTGAAGCATGACTCAGTTCTCAAATCTTGAAGTAACTGTACCACTGTTTAAAGGTGATAAATCAAATATTTTCTCCTTTCCCAGCTTAAGGACATATTTAAAAAATGCACTAAAATACAGAGCTTATGTTCAGATTTTGAAAACAGCTTTTATCTATGATAACAAATTATGAAGCAACCTCCTCCACCTCTGCTGTTTAGAGATCCATACAAACGTGACAGTAAAAGCCTGCAAACTTGCCTGTAAAAGTATCATCACTGAGGGCAATGGCTCACTTAAGGTCACTTAACCTTATCTCTGGCTCCACCGCATCCCTTCAGGGCATAAATAGAAGATGCAGAGAGAATAGAAGTTGCTTCAGATAAATGTGCCTACCGATATTTTGTCTATTCTGGCAGCACACTTGAAACAGTTGAGTCGCAGAAATTGAGTTGCATCCCAATGAGGAATGGAACTCCTTTATGCAGAGCATATAAAACATGCATTATGGGATGGAGTAAGTTTACGTGCCATTCAATGTGACCTTTTGTTGCTCAAATGCTGCTGATGCTGGCTGCCTGCTTTCTAGGGGAGCCGTATTGCTTTGAATACTCTCTGACTCATGCCTATAATCTCGACGTGGCTTCTATCCAAACATCTTGTAGCTCCAAAGGCAGTTAGATACATGGGAGGTTTTCACAAAAAATAATGTCAGTAGACTATGATAAGACCAAGGATGTGCAAAGCTACAGTAAATATTTTCAAAATTGTCAAGTCCATGGGTTGCCTCAATGGCTAGTCGACAAATTGGTCTTAAAGGAATAGTTCACTCAAAAATGAAAATCCTCTCATTATTCACTTACCCTGATAACATCCCAGATGTGTATGACTGTCTTTCTTCAGCAGAACACAAATGAAGATTTTTAGAAGATAGAGCTCTTGTCAGGTCCTTATAATAGAAGTATACGGGTGCCAGCACTCTGATGGTCTAAAAGTCATATTTAGGCAGCATAAAAGTTGGTGTAAAAAATAAATTGCTAATTAAAACACTATTAACTTTTAAAAAGCACTTCCTGCCAGCAGCTGATGCAAAGCGTGACGTAAGGGCATCGGCGAGTTCACACGAGAATTCGGAAGCGGAGCTTATTTACAACAGAAGAACGTCACGTGAGAGTTCGGCAATTTCAAATAGCATCAGAGCCCTAGATGGAAGCACAGATTTAAAGTTAAAAACATTTTCATTATCGACTTGTTTCTAACATAAACTTATCGATTCACTACAGAAGACATTCATTGAATGACTGGAGTCGCATGGATTACTTATATGCAGCCTAAATGTGATTTTTGGACCATCAAAGTGATGGCACCTGTGTAATTCCATTATAAGGACCTGACAGAGCTCTATCTTCTTCTAAAAGACAGTCACATCTGGGATGGCACCAGGGTAAGTGAATGATGAGAGAATTTTCATTTTTGGGTGAACTATTGCTTTAAGGAAACTCTGTATATTTAGGCTGGTTTTGAGTTCACCTGTCTCTGATAAGATGGGTTTCTTAGAAGGTCTTTACATAAGAAATGCTCTTGCGTTTAAAAACAGCAAGGAGGTCACCTGGAGTCGCAAGTTCGAATCCAGGGTGCACTGAATGACTCCAGTCAGGCTTCCTAAGCAACCAATTGGCCCGGTTGCTAGGGTGGGTAGAGTCACATTGGGTTAACCTCCTCGTGGTCGCTATAATGTGGTTCTCGCTCTCGGTGGGGCACGTGGCGAGTTGGCCGTGGATGCCGTGGAGAATAGTGTGAAGCCTCCACACGGGCTAGGTCTCCGCAGTAATGCGCTCAACAAGCCACATAATAAGATGTGTGGATTGACGGTCTCAGATGCGGAGGCAACTGAGATTCATCCTCCGCCACCCGGATTAAGGCGAGCCACGAGGACTTAGAGCGCATTGGGAATTGGGCATTCCAAATTGGGGAGAAAAAGGGAGAAAAACAAAACAAAAAAACACAGCAAGTAGGGCTGCAGGATTAAGACAGAAATCATAATTCATAATGTCAATTATTTCCCTTAATATTGTAATTGCAATTATTCATTTCAATTAATAGAATCTATATTAAAATAATTATATGGGTCAACTGCAATATTATTTATGTAGGTTACAGATTGAAAACAAGCTGAGAACTGTTTTCCTGAATTGCTTTATTATTTGAACTGCATGACAAACAAAAGTGTTATTCAAATTTTGAATAAATTATACACAAAACATTGATATATCATTGCATTCATGCACACAACAGGGCAAAAAATTGGTTGTAAATACAAAATTCTGACGCAATGTGAGTACATTAAATGGAATGCTGTAATAGACATATTTTACGGTTAGTTAATTGTGGCAGCCATAATTATAATCTCTATTATTTTTGATGAAAAAATCTGAGATAAAGAGCATTTGCTAATTTAAACTAATCTTTTTAAAACTATAGGCTTCATAAAAAAACTATAATAAAACTGCATCGGTTGAAACCTTTCCAATATCCATGATAAAGGTAGGCAAATAAGCTTTCCCACCTAAAATGACTTTCAACAGCTGCATAAGGTGATTATTCAGGCAGCTGTGCAACATTTAGTGAGCACTAATTACTCTGGAGGGAGATGGAAGGCCTTCTGTTTGGCGGCCAGAAGCTGCAATCACAGAGCAAGGACAAAAAAACACAACCTTGTTTGTCTTTCACAGACTATAACAACTCATTACAACTGCAGAACACAGAGAAATTACACCCTACTGCTGATAATATTTCTCCTCACACATATTACCATAAGTTTCATAAGGTACTCCAGATGTCCAAATACTTTTTGGGGCCACTGCATATTTCAGCATTTTATAGGACATCAGCCATCCTGTTCCCTTGATAGCAATCATCCACTGAAAAGAGACTACTAAAACAAGATGTACCAGTACGTGTGTGATATGTGCTTGTGAGAATTTGCATCTGTCAATGCTGAGCACATTCCCTGCCGCTGTGCTAAAGTTCTTTGCAGCCGAAAGTGATCCCCAATCACGCAGTGTCTGCTGCCTATCCCAAACCTAATTCTGATTCTTGAACAAGTCTACCATTGCAACTTTTTCTCTCTCAATCATGTTTGGAGCCAGTGCTGTCGTCTTCATCATTCCAGCACTGTTACATGAAAGCAGATCAGGACAGACATCTCTCATCCATCTACTGTCAGAGGTTGGATGTACTGTCCACTCTGTTTGTGATCCAAGGCAGGTTGGACCTGTCAACTGATATAGCCACATCAGTCTTGACTCTTCTTCAGAAACTATTTGTTCGACCATTAACTGTGTCAGTATGAAGTGCCGTCTCGAACATGCCATCAAAGCTGTCATTCCAAAATAAAAGAGAAGGATTTTGCTAGAAATGGATGGAATGTCATGCCTTTCATTGATTGAAGAAAGAAAATCAGCAGAGCATGCCCCCTGTTGGAGCATGTCAACTGCATCATTAGATGTGAAGCACCCTATTAGAGTTTATCACTGTAACTCTGAAGTATTCAAATATACTTTACACTTGATATACAAAATGCCTATGGACTAGGGGTGTAAATCGCAAGTTTCATCACGATATGATCTTATATTGATTCTCTTAGCCAGAGGTCCAATTTTGCCAATACCTCAAAGTCTACCACAGTGCAATTTTGATTAGATTCAGATGTCTGCGATTGATATTATGATATTATGTGCCTATTTTACACAATCAAATACATGTTTTATCTAAAAAATGCAACCAAAATACAGTATCATTTCATATTTTATTCAATATTTTTTGTTATTAACAATTTGTATTGATTCCATTCATGCCGCCACCCTGACCATCTCTTTGCACCACTCCTGAAATGAGGGTGCTCCGGCCGACTTCCATCCCCTAAGAATGATCCGTCTGCCTATCATAACTCCAGCTAGGATCCAACTTTTTATATGTCTATGCCCTTATATTAATGACCGCCCCATCACCTAAGATACAGAGTCTGGGGCAAATTAAAATTGAGTGTCCAATACGTCACACATAAAGCTCTGAACCCTCAACCAAAGTTCTTGGATCTTAACACACCACCAAAAAACATGGGTTGTGTCCCCATCTTCTGATTGGCATCGCCAGAAGGTGGGTCACTGAGCGCATTAACCTTCCTCACAATACAAAACCAGGGAGGGGCTCTCTCAGGTGGAAGCAACCAATGAGCCGAATGTCTGAGATCGAATACATAATAATAAAACAAAATCTTGGTTAGGCCTAGCCCACCTTTGTCAATCAGCCTATGTAACTTATTGAAATGTAATCTGGGACGTTTACCATTCCAAATGAAGGACTTCGCTATGCTATCAAATTGCTTGAAATAAGAGAGGGGGACAACTACAGGGAGAGATTGTAGTAGATAGTTGAATTTTGGAATACAATTCATTTTAATAACCTTAACCTTACCAATCATAGATAAATGTAATGTAGCCCACCTGCCTACATCACTCGAAAACCTTTTTATTAAGGGGTCAAAATTAACTAACTAAATCACACAAATTTGCTGAGAATAAAATGCCCAAATACTTAATGCCCTGTTGGGACACTGGAAGGCACCCAGCTGAAAAGCCATTACTGGGCAGTACGCTGTCAGAGCCAAAGTTTCGGATTTAGACCAATTGACTCTATATCCTGAGAATTTAGAAAAGGAATTAATAATTCTGTGGAGGCAAGGCATAGATCTAGTGGGGTCGGAGACCAATAATAAAATATAATCTGCATAAAGCAAAAGCTTACGCACCATGCCTCCCGCCACCATCCTTGGAAAATCATCCTTCTTTCTTATCGATTGCTAATGGTTCCAGGGCAAGACAGAACAATAATGGGGATAGAGGGCAACCCTGCCGGGTGCCCCTATCCAGAGTAAAATAATCTAAAATTAATCCATTTATTTGTACTGCCGCTACTGGGTGTCTATAAAGTAACTTAATCCATCCAATAAAAGTATTCCCGAACCTGTATATTTCCAAAATCTTAGAAAGATAATCCCATTCTACCATATCAAATGCCTTTTCAGCGTCAAGTGAGATGGCAGTGACCGGAGTCTGATCATTCGCCACTGACCACATGATATTGATGAAATGCCTAATGTTATCAGAAGAGCTGCGGCCCAGAATAAACCCCACCTGATCTATATGTATAAGAGATGTCATAACTTGACTTAATCGGTTAGCCAACATTTTTTACAATATTTTAACGTCTAGCTGAACCAGGGAAATTGGACCGTAACACTTACACTTGTTTGGATCTTTGTCCTTTTTAAGAATCAGACTGATCCAGGCTTGTGTCACGGTTGGAGAAGCTTTCCATTCTTTAATGATACCATATAAACTTCTAACAAAAGTGGAGCCAGTTCTGTAGCATAAGAACGACGTAAAAAATTCAGTGGCAAAGCCGTCTGGCTCCGGAGCCTTGCCTGTAGGCAAGGCCTTAATTACCTCGCCAAGCTCCTCCAAGGTTATCTCAGAATCAAGAGAATTTCTTTGGTCAGTCATCAGTTTAGGGAGTTCTTCCAATTAACATTTTTTATTGATTCACATAGATGACAAAGAAAAACAAAACATATATACACTGAATCAACATTTAACTCCCACTACTACCCCTCCCCAATCACCAACCCCACCCCGACCCCCAACAAACATTCCCGTGGTCACACAGAAGTGTACACAAAAAATAAATTAAAAAATAATAATAATAATAATAATCCTACACATCTAAAACTACGCCTCTCTCTCCACAGCCCCTCCCCGAGAGTACCCCCAAAATGGCAAATAACTCTCCATTTCCCAACAAATGAATCCCAGATCCCCAGCCTTCTACATGACACCTCCTCGAAAGCTGTCACCCTCCCCATCTCCCCACACCACTCCCGAAATGAGGGCGCTCCAGCCGACTTCCATCCCCTTAAAACAATCTGTCTGCCTGTCATAACACTGGTCAGGACCCAATTTTTTATGTTATCCCCTATATTGATGACCACCCCATCGCCTAAAATATAGAGTCTGGTGCCCAACACGTCACACACAAAACTCTGAACCTTCAACCAAAATTCTTGGATCTTCTTCAAAAAAACATGTGTTGTGTCTCCATCTTCTGATTGGCACCGCCAGCAGGTGGGTGTGTCTTTAAGACTAAGCCAATCTAGAGGGGGTCCAACAGAATCTATGTAAAATCTTGAATTGCATAAGGCACACCCTTGCATCTCTAGATACAGACTTGATGTTCTTCAGAATCCTAGCCCACACACCCTCCTCCAATACCAAGTTTAAATCTTTCTCCCATAATCTCTTGATAGAAGTTAAAGCTCCATCCCCCAGACTCTGAATTAACAGGGAGTAATACACTGATGCCTCAAGACCTTTTCCAAAAGCAATAATCACCACTCCCAGAGTATCTGCCGCTTTAGGGGGGGTGTATGCTACTCCCAAAAACAGGACCGGACAGGACCTAAAAAACTGAGATCTGGGAATCCCAAAATGTTGAACCAAATTTTCAAAGGATCTCAACACTCCAATCTCATATAGGTTACCGAGCATATTAACCTCAGTTTAGGGAGTTCTAATGGTTCCACAAAGTTTCTAATATTTTCATCAGTAGATGAAGACGTGGAACTATAGAGATCAAGATAGAATTCTTTAAAAGCATTATTAATATCAATGGCTGAGGTCAATATTTCACCACCAGCAGATTTCACTGAGGGAATGGTAGAAAAAAAACTCTCTCTGCTTTATATATCTAGCCAAAAGCTTCCCTGCTTTGTCAACTGAATCAACGTATGACTCTCTTGCCCTGAATAGCCAAAACTCCACCTTCCACAACAAAATAATATTATATCTGTATTTCAAACAGGTCAATTCTCCAAGGCCATCAGACAACATTCAGTGCTTCAGCTCTGCCTCTGAACTTTTAATATTCCCTTCCAATTCCACGAGTTCTTGTGCTTTGGATTTTTTGGTGAATGAGGCATACTGTATGATCCAGCCCCTAAGAACTGCCTTAAGTGCCTCCCAAGCCACACCCACAGAGGATAATGAGGACCAGTTGGTCTACATATTAACACTAATTTCAGCCTTCAACATTTAAAGTGCCAACTATATGATTTCCTCTTCTCCTTATGTGGCAACACCTCTAAACTCACCAGGGCGTGATCGGAGACTAAAATGTTTCCAATTGAGCAATCAAAAACAGATGAAATGAGGGACTTATTCTAGATTAAATCTTATGGACTGATGTAATATTATATCATGAGGGGTGCCAGTGGCTTGCAACATCCCTTCAAGATCTATAAAAAAGCTCTGATCATCAGCGTTAGGTTTATAAGGTTAGGTTAGGTAAATATTAGCCAAAATAAGACTTTGCCCCTGAATTTCTGCTAAAACAATAATGACTCTTCCTAATTTATCTTTAATCTGTTTGAGACATTTGACTTGTAGATTCTTACTCATCAGTGTAATGACTCCCCTGCTCTTACTTGAGCCAGCACTAAAGAAAATTTGTCCACCCCATATCTTCCCAACTTTTTCAGCTTCCTGCAGGGAAAGATGCATTTCTTGAAGAAACACTATATCATATTTCTTATGCTTAAGAAGAGTCCACATAACGGTCCCGAAGGAGTGTTCCTCCACAAAACAAACCAGCCACTAGGCGGAACTAGCACAAAAAAAAAAAAAAAAAAAAAAAGGCTCTCAGTTTCCTCGGACAGTCAAACGAATGTTCAGTGAGCCGGCCCATTCAGCTGCTACATGAGTGCAACAAATGACCTAATCACTCCAATGACTTGCACGAAATACTCCACAAAACAAACTCCAGCCAATAGG
Source organism: Myxocyprinus asiaticus (assembly GCF_019703515.2). Taxonomy (NCBI): domain Eukaryota; kingdom Metazoa; phylum Chordata; class Actinopteri; order Cypriniformes; family Catostomidae; genus Myxocyprinus; species Myxocyprinus asiaticus. Next base: position 20,405,549 of record NC_059372.1, on the reverse strand, counting down.
AGGCATAAGTACAAAGAACATGCAGATTCATTCACAACACTGTCCCAAAGGAGTGTTACTCCACAAAACAAACTCCAGCCGCTAGGCGGAACCAGCACAAAAAGAGACAAAAAAGGCACTCAGTTTCCTCGGACAGTCAAGTGAATGTTCAGTGTGTCATCCACTCGGCTGCAACATGAGTACCACAAAATAACTAACTTACTCCATTGACTTTATGAAGGACATCACTTGCTGAGGACATGTGAATGTTTTACAGCCATCCTTAGCACCTATTCTCAATTTAGCCGGGAACATCAGTGCAAAAGCGACCTTTCGTTAATGTAAGAGTTTCTTGCATTCCTTGAATCGATCATGTTTCTCTCGTCGAATTCGCAAAGTCTGGGAACAAGAAAATGCTGTGATTCTTCCAAGAAAGCCTTTCTTTACTCCTCGCCTTGCGTAACGAGATCTTTATCGGATGATCTCAGAAATTTGGCCAGTATTTTTCGTGGCCTGTCTCCCTCAGTGGATCGCCGAGCTGGAACCCTGTGAGCTTGCTCGATTTTGAGCAGACTTGGAAAGAGCCCGTCCAGGAATTTCACCATATCCTGACCCTCTTCGGCCTCAGGAATCCTGACGATTCTGACATTATTCCGCTGGCTACGGTTCTCCATATCCTCCTATTTCTCCCAGATACGTTCCAAATCCACCTTGGTTAATAGCGGATTAGCAGATAATTCCCTAGTTTCTAGACATCCCCCACTCTTGTAACCACCTCAGTGAATTTAGTCTCCATGGCAGTGATCGATCGACGTATTCCAGCAAGATCCTCCAAGTCAGCAACAACCTTCGTCAGCATTGCCGACATGTTCAACATTTCTCGCCGAATTTCCCTCAATTCTCCAACCCAACCGACTCCCGTGCTCGAGGCCTCCATGGGGGTGTCAGCTTGAGCACGTAAGTTTTAATGTCTAGTTTTAATTGAATTCTTTGACATATTGTCCTCCTAGAACAATTATGGAACAGAGTGTATCGAAACTCACTGGTTTATGACATTAATAGTGCTAAAACTACCAAAGTGCGCAGAGCTCTCCGTTCACACGTTTTTATTTTATATTAATATTTTATTAATCTCTACAGCAGTCAACAGACAGTAGAGTATGTACTATCAGTGTTTTTTCTTGGCTACAACTTCCACAGCTGTATTGAAAAAATCTGTTACAGTTCACTGTAATAAATGTTAATAAGGTATTAAAAGTATTGTAATTGATGTTGGTGCAGGGCAGGTGTTTTCTCTTTCAGTCAGTTCTGTTCGGAATGTCAGGGCTGTCTAGCTGTTTGACATGACTGAATTGCTCAATAGCGCTTTAAAATAGAAAACGGTCATGTACAGCAGAATTCAAATGGGATGCATGCGCAAATATCAAGAGTAGCCTGATTTAATCGTGCATGTGAGCCTTTGACACGCACGCACGAATAAAGCAGAGCGTAACTTCAGGCTTCAATCCCTTTGTGCACATCCGTGTCCCACATGAGAAACATATTCAGTGCTTATAAAGCGAGATGAGTATCATTTATCTGGGGAAAATTTGGGATTAAATAGGTCAAGTTCCTAACCCTAGAGTAACATGGATTTGAGTTTTTGCTCAAAGGCACAATTGTGATCACGGATCACTGCTTGAAGTGTTCAAACCTGCAACCTTTTGGTTACAACCCCAGAACTTCTAGACTACACCACCCATGTTATTGAAAGTTATGTTAAAGCTCCATAGAGATAACGAAAAAGACAAATATGAATTTGCCTGACCCAAACTCCAGGGGATTACATCACCGTTTTATGGGTAAGAATTACCTTGAATTGTTACAGACTAATCTCAGTCATATGGAAAGAGGCAGAAATATGGGATCAGGAGGAAAGGAGCAGAAGAAACTGCTCAAGAATCACGGGTTACGCCTCGAGCAGAACGCCAAAAACTGTCAAACATCAAAAAACAGCAAGAACATTGTATAACGTAAAAAGTAACAAACTTAACTTTAAGGTTAAAGAATTGCAAAAATATTGACTAGTTCAAACAGGTTTCATGAACACTCTCCTTATCTACCATTTGTTGAACAAACACATTGTCCCTCCCCCCAAGATCACATCAATGGCTGAGTAAATGTGTTTACACTTTTTAGTGGAATCAACTTACAAATGGCTTACCCCTATAGTTTTCTCTGCACATTAAGATGGTAAGGAAGAAATATTTTAATATAAAAATGCTAGGGAATCAAAATAGGGAATAAAAAGCAATAAAAAGGGAATTAAAAAGCTTTGTTTTTTTGCTCCAAGCGTAGTGTTTGTAGTCTGTTTATGCTAAACCCCTACTTCATGCTCTGCAAACTATTACCATAAAATATTGAATAATTGCACTTGTTTGCAGGAGTTCATGTGATTCAGGAAAGGATAAAACAGAATGATTACCTGAACAAACAGTGACTCAACCACTCAACAACTGATAGCAGAGACATCCACAGATCTTCATTACAGTGTTTACAACCACTGTTGTGCTTGATACGTGATCCTGCATCAAGTACGTATGTATCGTTGCTCTCAAGTAAGAGCTTTATTATTGTTAGAGTAAACACTTCCTGCAGAGGAAGGACTAGGATATAAGTTCACCTGCATTTAATTGTCTTTTTTCCACAATAGATACTGTATTTCCCTCAAAAGGGCACATAAGCAAGACTTTAAACATTTTTTGTGTGCCTTCACCGGCAAGTTATCAAAGGAAAAAAATTAACACAATATTTTTTTCACATCGTTCGATATAGATATTTATCACAATATACACTTCATACCATTAATGGGGCAGAACTGCATTCCACATATTTATTTGACCTTAAGAATGAATTAATGCTAACTTGACTGTTTACAAGTATACTCCAGAGGGTAAGCTACCTTTAAAGTATATTCAGTTAAGGATTTAATCCTACATAAGGTGTGTGACCTCTTTTTGGTTAAATTTAACCAATTTCATCATCTTCAGCTGACGTTTGACTCCACTGAAAGAATTTCTTGTGACACTCCACACTCCAACTCAGTAAGTGGCGGAAATGCACCATGAGCTGGATTGCCAACTGCCACTAAACATCACAAGAAGAAACACTTTCTTGCCAGTGACAGTGCTATGGATGGGAAAATACTTTTAAGTGAATAGTATATAAATAAACAGCAATGGTGTTGATGTCTGAGTTGTTGTTGTGTTCATTCGGTAGCTGTATTGCATTGTCAGTGCTCTCTTGTTCAGTACACAACGATATTAAATTAGCTAGATAGCTAACTGCTAGCTAGCAGCTCAGAGCCTCATCTGGCCTCATGTGGAACCCTGTGAGCTTGCTCGATTTCGAGCAGACTTGGAAAGAGCCCGTCCAGGAATTTCACCATATCCTGACCCTCTTCGGCCTCAGGAATCCTAATGATTCGGACATTATTCCGCCGGCTACGGTTCTCCATATCCTCCTATTTCTCCCAGACACGCTCCAAATCCACCTTGGTTAATAGCGGATTAGCAGATAATTCCCTAGTTTCTAGACATCCCCCACTCTTGTAACCACCTCAGTGAATTTAGTCTCTATGGCAGTGATCAATCGACGTATTACAGCAAGATCCTCCAAGTCAGCAACAACCTTCATCAGCATTGCCGACATGTTCAACATTTCTCGCCGAATTTCCCTCAATTCTCCAACCCAATCGACTCCCGTGCTCGAGGCCTCCACGGGGGTGTCAGCTTGAGCACGTAAGTTTTAATGTCTTCAGATCCCGAGGATTTTGAATTCTTTGACATATTGTCCTCCTAGAACAATTATGGAACAGAGTGTATCGAAACTCACTGGTTTATGACATTGTTGTTGTGTTCATTCGGTAGATGTATTGCATTGTCAGTGCTCTCTTGTTCAGTACACAACGATATTAAATTAGCTAGATAGCTAACTGCTAGCTAGTGGCTCAGAGCCTCATCTGGCCTCATTGCTGGCTTCCATGACAGCAGGGCTGCCTGCTAATACTTCCTAACCAGCTGATTTCATGACAGTGATTCAGTTAGCAAGTTGTATGTAAAAGATTTTTTTAGCAACATGTACCTGATTCGATTGTCTATATGTAGAACATAGGCTAACTATGGAAATGTAATTTTTTTCTGATAAATATTGATATCGTTTTTATAACCAAGCCCTATGAACTGTCGTTTTATGGAAAAGAGCAACGTGAACATACTTCAAAGACTCTAATTCTGTTTTCCACAGAAAAAAATAACAGCATATAGGTCTGGAACAACATGGTTTGAGTAAATAATGACAGAATGTTACTCAATCATAAAAAAATCAGCAGCTCTGATATTGATAAGATCATGACATAAAACCTGTTCTAAAACTGAATAGTGTAATTACACTGCAATATCACAAACCACTCCCAGTCTGTTCCCAGCAGTAGTAGGGCAGTTGGGCTGGGACTGTTAACCACCCCAGAGGGGCCGCAAACATACACTCCTCACTCATTAATTACTTTGGTTAATTTGCTAGCCAGCCATTTTGGGAGATGTTGGGTGTCTTCAGCTTCAAATTACTGAACTAATTTGTGTAAAGACTCCATTCAGTTACAGAAAAGCTTTAAATTATTCAAGACATTACACCATCTTTGCCTCAGCCAGCATATTTTTTCTGAGTCTGAAATTGTGTGTGTCTGACAGCTGCGGTCAGATGCAGGTTGACTGAAGTTGATGGTGGATGTTTAAATTTTATTGTCTTATATGATTTTACAAAATTGAGTGGAGCAACTGTCCCACTGGACCTCAACAGCCAAAACCAATTAAATTTTTATATCATCAACTTAGACACCGTATTTTGATTTCACACAGGGTAATAAACTTATCAGATCTTCCATTATTCTCTTTCTCTCTTTAGTTCAAAAGCAATGCCATACCCCCATCTGTATACCTTATCACACCATTCTCATCTAATTTGACATTGTTTACATGCTAACTAGATAAGACCCCTTTGAGATTGCAAAAAGACAAGAGTAACAGGGTAGCAATACACATCTCATTTTAAACATTTTATATCCCCCAAAGGATGCTCTGTTGTTTTGTAATTAACAGTCATCCATTCCTCCATATTTGCCATGTCACAAAATGTCTGAACAATGCTTTCCCTCCCTAAAAAAAAAAAAAAAAAAAAATTTATTTATTTTTTTGCATATTCTTTGTATTCCTCAATTTCTCATGAGGCCAGAGACGCTCTCTTTCCTCCATGGACTCGCAATGTAAGTGACAAAGCCTTATTGAATGTTTGTCTCCCGTCGCTCAACTCCATCTATGCCTGGGGAAAAGGTAATCAGAGGACTGGAGCGCCTGCATACAAATGAAAGATCTGTATTCTGTACCTCTCTCTCTGGCCCAACATAAAGCAAGCGTTTGGAAATAGGTTTGTTTTTCAGGCCAGGACTGAATTGGCTGAAATAGTATCCTTCACACAGGGTGGAGTGGAATCCGTCAATGACAACAGTTCACTCCAACAAAAGCTCCTTTAACCCTTAAATGCATTTGAATTTCTCCAAACACTCTTACATATTCGGGTCTTTAGAGACCCATCACATATCTATCACAAATGGATTTTACAAAATGCCAAAATAGTGTCAAATTTATAAAATATTTTCAAAACAATTAGAAAATAATAGAATAAACTATATTTTAATGTTTTATTTTTCATATTTCAAAGAGAAAATGCAACAAATCATGACAAATCAAAACAGGACTCACTACTTTCACACTGAAATTTCCTGAGATAAAAACCTATTAAGCTACGCAAGACACATAAGATACATATAAGCTACACATTAAGTTACACGTAAGTATTTTCTCAGGCATAAAATACAATAAATGCACTAAATAAATGCACAACTTACATAATTTCAGTAGTAGACCCAAATGACAATAGTCATATCATACTGTTCATGATTCCACCTTGAGTAAGAATTAACATGTAGAATATGTATGTATACATGCAAATGTAATACTGATAAATCACCATTGTTGTTAATTAATTGTTGCACAGAAAATCAACGTGATATTTATTTGTATGAATATAGTACTCATTCCTCTCGTAATAAATGAAGAAATAGGTATTCTGCGACAGTAAACTTATATAGATATTAAATAATCATAAAAATATAATTTCTGGAAAAATAACTACACTCTTACATACTTAGTGTTTCTAATGACCATTTACACTTTTGGTACTTAAACCATTTATATATATATATATATATATATATATATATATATATATATATATATATATATATATATATATATATACATACACACACACACACACACACACACACACACACACACACACACACACACACACACACACACACACACATACATACACACGCAGTGAGAAGCACGACCAAGGTCGCGATCCATTGTCATGTTGTGCTAGGGTTCGGCCGCTTCGGTCTTGATTGCCGGTTTATATGTGGCCGAGCCCCTGCACAAATGTCCCATCTTGTCTGTCGTTTGGCATGGATGCATGTTGCCATTGTCTCTGGCGATATGCGCTCGTGTCATTCGTGTGTGTGTGTGTGTGTGTGTGTCTGTGAGAGCGCATGGCTTTGTTTTGTTTCTGTATTGCCACTTGTCTCTCAGTCTTGCGTCATGCCCTGCCTTATGTCTCTCTCATTCTTTTATTTTTTTGCAGGTACCACAGTTAGCCAATCATCTGCGACACCTATTCTCCTCGTTTTCCCTCCTGATCTCTCTCCCATATATTCTCCCCTTGTGCTCTATCTTGTGCCAGTTCATTGTCTCCATTTAGTCATATCGGTCATATCACGTTTATTTCCAGTCTAGTCTTTTCAGTCGTGTTTGTCATCTGTCTGTAGTTTTTGTATTTCTTTTGTTTCTCCCTTGTGAGAGTTTTTATTTCTGGTTTCTGTTTTGTTATCATATTGGTTTTGTTTCCTTTTCTCTCCACAGTGAGAGTTTTGTGTTCTGTTTAGTTTTTATTTTAATAAAAGCCCATCTTGTACTCTTGCGTTTGGGTCCTCCTCACTTCACGCTTTCAGCGATCCGTGACAGGTATGCATATGTAAATTTACTGGTATTAACAACAGGAAGGTTATATATAAAATTATATATTAGTTTTAACAGTGGTTAACCAGACCATGGTAACCACAGGTAAAACCAAGCATGGACTGTCACTACCATGGTAAGATGTAAAATGACTTCTAATACAAACTTAAAACTATAAATACATAAACATTTAGAAATGGCCAAAATTTATGATATTCCCTAACTCCCCTAATGTAGCCTATTCTAAATTTATTAGCAGTAATATGATATTTATTATGAATATATTTCAGCCTAAAATACTATAGTTAATACAGTTAGTGTTACTATACTAAATACATGGTAATTCTTAGCGCTGTTTTGTGCCGCTTTTGATTAGTTTGCCATTTGATATTGCTTAATTGAAAACAGCAGCGCAAAACGGAGAGAGAGAAAGAGGGAGAGTTGGCCAACACTGTAGACTCACCAGTGCCACCTGTAACAAAACGTAGTCGCACAGGCGGGAAAAACGGTCACAAAATACGACCATTTAGTCGCAGTCTGGAGCCCTGAATAGCAAGATATATTTTTAGCTATATCACTCAGCTCTACCCTGAATACTCCTTACACTGTGTAAGTATACTCAGAACCACAAAGGAACCAGCCTATTGTCAGTGATAGCTCACAATACAGTCTTTGTGCTCTAATAAGCACTGCCCGGCCAGTTCAAGCTGCCAAAGTTCAGCTCTTTGCGGCTAAGCTAAAAATAACACAAACAATAAAATGGTAGGGTGCCTCAAGGGCCTTGAACTATGTGCTGTGAGGGCCCTGAGAGCCTGGCATTCTTTAGAGTTTACAGCTCTGTTGCAGATCCAACTGCGACCCCTGAAGACAGTTAATAATAAACCGCTGGGAGAGCGTAAACAGAGATTTCAAATTGGCCTTCTTTACCATGCTGACTGATCCACTTAGACCGGAACAATCATAACACTAAGAACGTCTTGTGCAAGACTATGTATTCGTAATATCCATATATTATCCATCTATTTCAGTTGTATTTTTGTTTAAAATAAAATGCCTATCTTGGGCTAATAACCTGGTTTACCTTGGAAACATTGCAGTATATTTGATATACCAATCCATAACATGCATTGTATGAAATATATAATCATCTTAAGGATCAGGGGCACAGCCATACCAAAGTGGTTTATAAAAGCACGAGTCGCCTGCTCCTCTTGCAATTATAACTTCATTACTATGGTTTTAAAAGAGGGAAATAGTTCCAAAGTAGGCCCTTATTAGGTTAGAAACACTCTTGCTAATTCACTTTCACATAAACGCTTAAACTACAGAATTTCGTATAATTAAAGGAATAGTTAACTCAAAAAAAGGACAGTTCTGTCCTCATTTAGGCTACTTACCTTCCAAACCCATATGACTTACTTTCTTCTGTGAGACACTTAAGGAGATATTAGGCAGAATGCCCTACTCTGCCGCCATTCTGCATCTTGAGTTCCCAGAAGAGCAACCACTTCCTTCTCAATAACATTCCAGATTCCTCAGAGCAAACCAGAAAATAACAGCTGATGACGATCAGAATAAGAATGTGATTTTGTACAACTGCACTCTAGGGGTTACAGCAACAACAAGACAAGAGAAGTGATTCTTTGACCTCTGTTGTCAGGTTGTGATGTCAGACAGGAGGGGATAAAGGGACCCCACAGCAGGAAACACAATGTAGAGCTGCTACCCTTTGAATGGAAGGCCATCTGGGGGCATGTTTACAAGCTTCTCCAAGTGGTTATGTGTTCAGGACCGAAAAGCTGTTTAATGAGGTGGAGGCAGCTGGGAAAGTAAAGAGCTGCATCACTATTATTTTCTTGTTCTCTACAAGTGCATAATATGGGAAATAATGGGATGTGGGCTGAGCTTTAGAGCCAGGGCTGTAGGCTGGGCTTTGGGGGCAAGGCTATAGATCCAGGGCTTAAGATCCAGGGCTGTAGGTTGGACTTTGGGGGGGCAGGGCTGTGGGCTGAGACTTAAGTTAGGGTTAGGTTAGGCCGATACAATGCTGATATATAACACAATTTAATATAGTAAATAAACATAAAATATTTACTCAATTTCACACAAACTTTAACTTTGTAAAAAATAATCTAAAAAAAAAATATTGAATTTTAAATGGTAGATGGTAGCAGTTTCTTCTGATTTCTGTTTAGTCATCAAATTTTAGCAATTTCTTTGCACATGAAGAAATTCAAATTGTTAATATATTAGGAAAAAGAACATAACAGTACACACAGTAGTCCAGCAACAATGGATGGCATGTCCATGTTAGCAATCGCATTTTCTCAAAAAATACAGAATCAAACCAATTCTACATACAGTACATAGTGAATAAGACATTTAATCATAGCACACATGAAGCACTTTTACCTAAGTTGCACCAGTGACTACAGGTGCATCTCAATAAATTAGAATGTCGTGGAAAAGTTCATTTATTTCAGTAATTCAACTCAAATTGTGAAACTCGTGTATTAAATAAATTCAATGCACACAGACTGAAGTAGTTTAAGTCTTTGGTTCTTTTAATTGTGATGATTTTGGCTCACATTTAACAAAAACCCACCAATTCACTATCTCAAAAAATTAGAATATGGTGACATGCCAATCAGCTAATCAACTCAAAACACCTGCAAAGGTTTCCTGAGCCTTCAAAATGGTCTCTCAGTTTGGTTCACTAGGCTACACAATCATGGGGAAGACTGCTGATCTGACAGTTGTCCAGAAGACAATCATTGACACCCTTCACAAGGAGGGTAAGCCACAAACATTCATTGCCAAAGAAGCTGGCTGTTCACAGAGTGCTGTATCCAAGCATGTTAACAGAAAGTTGAGTGGAAGGAAAAAGTGTGGAAGAAAAAGATGCACAACCAACCGAGAGAACCGCAGCCTTATGATTGTCAAGCAAAATCAATTCAAGAATTTGGGTGAACTTCACAAGGAATGGACTGAGGCTGGGGTCAAGGCATCAAGAGCCACCACACACAGACATGTCAAGGAATTTGGCTACAGTTGTCGTATTCCTCTTGTTAAGCCACTCCTGAACCACAGACAACGTCAGAGGCGTCTTACCTGGGCTAAGGAGAAGAAGAACTGGACTGTTGCCCAGTGGTCCAAAGTCCTCTTTTCAGATGAGAGCAAGTTTTGTATTTCATTTGGAAACCAAGGTCCTAGAATCTGGAGGAAGGGTGGAGAAGCTCATAGCCCAAGTTGCTTGAAGTCCAGTGTTAAGTTTCCACAGTCTGTGATGATTTGAGGTGCAATGTCATCTGCTGGTGTTGGTCCATTGTGTTTTTTGAAAACCAAAGTCACTGCACCCGTTTACCAAGAAATTTTGGAGCACTTCATGCTTCCTTCTGCTGACCAGCTTTTTAAAGATGCTGATTTCATTTTCCAGCAGGATTTGGCACCTGCCCACACTGCCAAAAGCACCAAAAGCTGGTTAAATGACCATGGTGTTGGTGTGCTTGACTGGCCAGCAAACTCACCAGACCTGAACCCCATAGAGAATCTATGGGGTATTGTCAAGAGGAAAATGAGAAACAAGAGACCAAAAAATGCAGATGAGCTGAAGGCCACTGTCAAAGAAACCTGGGCTTCCATACCACCTCAGCAGTGCCACAAACTGATCACCTCCATGCCACGCCAAATTGAGGCAGTAATTAAAGCAAAAGGAGCCTCTACCAAGTATTGAGTACATATACAGTAAATGAACATACTTTCCAGAAGGCCAACAATTCACTAAAAATGTTTTTTTTATTGGTCTTATGATGTATTCTAATTTTTTGAGATAGTGAATTGGTGGGTTTTTGTTAAATGTGAGCCAAAATCATCACAATTAAAAGAACCAAAGACTTAAACTACTTCAGTCTGTGTGCACTGAATTTATTTAATACACGAGTTTCACAATTTGAGTTGAATTACTGAAATAAATGAACTTTTCCACGACATTCTAATTTATTGAGATGCACCTGTATTTAGCAGAGACAGGCCACTTCTATTAAAATGAATGGGAGAAATTAGAACGCCCAACTGCAGCCAATGGTCAATGGATGTAGATAGGAAGTCTTGTCTTACAGGTAAAAGAGCCAATCACCTTTTAGATACAAACATTGCCTGTCAATCAACTCAAGAACATGCATGAATTGCTTTTTTAAAGAAGCACCATTTATGATACCAGTGTTGTCAGATTTTACTGCTGATTTGAAGTATGTTGTTTGATCATAATCATCTTGACTAATCATTTTGGAGATTTTGGTCTTACTCCATTCAAGTAGATAGGAGCTGCACTTTCATGACTGGAAATAGTCTCCCGAGAGCATTCCAAACATGGCCGACAGTGGACTGACTTAGAAAGAATTTGTTTGCACTCAAGTGCTCATGCGTATCCAGCGCGAGCCTCAATCTCCTGACAGTTTAAACAGCCTGGATTGCCTGCTTGGATTGTCATCATGATTTGTGAATCAGAGGAACTTTTGATCCTGTTCCTGAAGTTTTGATTCAGGCTGACAGAATACACACTTCAGAGGAAGCTATAAGATGAGTGTTCGACGGGAAGAAAATGCTGGATTTTCGTGAATGACCTCTGTTTAAACGAGATATCTGCATATTTGCAGATGGTATATAATAGATTTATTTATATTTTCCTTTTATCATTAGAAAAGTGACAGGGAACTGTTGAGGAGAGACTGTTAAAATATGTGTTTTAGAGGAAGATAAATGAGTGCTCCAAACTATGCTGAAGTTGTGTGAGGTTGGGTTATTACATCTGTTTAAACGAGATATGCACATATTTGCAGACGGTAAATGATATTAGTATTATTGATATTTGCTTTTTTATCATTAGAAAGACAATTCAAAGTTACAGGGAACTGTTGAGGAGAGAGAGGAAGAATGAAACAGGCGAGAACATTATGAGCTCAAACACGTCTGCCGCAGCTCTGATATGTGGACCGTTTAAACGAGACTGTGTTGCACACCGGTCTATAATTGTAGTAACACGATGGCACGTAACAACAAAACGAACCGTGACTGGTCGTTTACATGTCTTAGTCGATTCACATGCAAGCAGCCGATTCTCGTCATCCTGTTTGCGCGGAGCATCCACGTCTGACCGAAGTATACTTTAGGCTTTAGAGGGAGGCTTAAAGGCTGGGCTTCAGAAGCAAGGCTGTGAGCTGGGCTTTAGGAGCAGGGCTGAAGACTGGTCTTAGAGGCAGGGCTGTGAGCTGGGCTTTAGAGGGAGGGTTTTAGGCTGGGCTTCAGAAGCAAGGCTGTGAGCTGGGCTTTAGGAGCAGGGCTGAAGGCTGGGCTTTAGAGCAGGACTGAAGACTGGTCTTAGAGGCAGGGCTGTGAGCTGGGCTTTAGAGGAGGCTGTAGGCTTGGCTTTAAAGGCAGGGCTGTAGATACAGCACTTTTTTTTATTTTTATTTTTTGCAGTGCACAACACCATCCTTGAGGCTCGGCATAAATCAAGGCTTGAAAGTGCAGAACTCTTGAGGCCCGAGTCTGCCAGAGAAAAAATACACTTAATTAGCTTACGTCTGCTGAGGAGGATCTGTACTGAAAGGCTTGTAATAGAAGAAAGAAACCTATAAAGAGGGAGAGATACCCCAGTGAGCCTGCAGAGATATATATGGTACAGCAAAATCAGTGTCAAGTTGCAGCACACTGCGCTCGCGACGGAGGGCTTACATAACCCGATAGTACACAGGTCAATTACGCCTCTGCAACGTGTTCTTCTTCAGTAATAAAATAGGGGCAGATCTACTAGCTGTGAATGAATAAAATCCTCTGAACAGTATCCTTAGCACTGACTGCTATTTTCTGGGAAGATGGGTCTGTGATTATACTTCCTTAAACTTACAGTACATGACAGAAAATGACAGTCTAATTCTCTGTGCTAAAGCATCACTATTGACTTAAATGTGGTACTCTGTGTGAGGTACTTAGATAAGAAAATTCTCAAGACCAATTGAGCATTACAGTTTTATTTAGCATTGCTAATTTCCACTAGACTTAGACCATCCTAATCCATTCAACCACAGCCCTCTCTCCAAAACATGCCCTCCAAAAGGAATGTCGGCCAACCCGACGTTAGAAAATGGCGCAAAGCCTTCTCTGATTGGTGAGGTGTGGCCCAATGAAATAAACATCAACATTCAATTTCTGCATTACCATATACTGTACTTATTCACAAACAAATTCTCACCGGTAGGGGCAGATCTTTGTTTTCTTCCTTCCCTGCTGCTGTGTGCATCTCCTTAAGATCATTTTTGCATTGCATATTTGTGACTGTTGCACTATGACAGTATTCCATTAACCACTAGATTGCTTCACGCTTTGTGTCAGCCACACATTCGCTTGGATTCATCCTAGAAAACATAATACTTTACTACTGTCTCAAGCCTGGTGTCACAAAGAATAATTTCCAACCCAGGGGAAAATTCAGCGTTAATTCCACTGACCAAAACTATATGTGATGAACTAAACAAAAATCCATCTTTCATGGCCAATTACAACTTAATGTGTTTGTTGATGCTATTCCTTTATTAAATATTTTGGATCATTTGAAATATGCTGTCAGCCACCATGAAGATAAACAGCTCTGTTTTACAAATTTAACCACTTTTCAATCCATTTCACAGATTTTCTCCAAACATCAACTCAAAAAAACACAACAAAGATCTGCAGAATCCATCTGGGCTTGGTTATGCATAACAAATAGAAACAAAAAAATGGAGTGAACCAATAACTGGACATCGTATACTAAAAACTGACAAAATGTATGGTAAGCAGCTCGATGGGAGGCCGAAATTAATTACTGGTGCACGCTTTAGCCAGCATCAACATAAAACAACTCATATGACACCACATGAAAACTGCCAAAATACAATGGACACTCATACAAGCATTTCTGGGAAAGTCTACTTCCCACATTGACCCACAACAAATCCTTTAATATGTAAGCTACTACTCAGGATTTCCAATCATTATCTTTCATGAAACAGTACAGAGTTTGTAAGGCGTATCCATGCTGATGATTTGATAAATCAATTGTATTTTTAAACTAAAATATAAACTCAGTCATTACCCTTCTTTAATTGAATTTGAGAAAGTTTTTACAAGCAATTTAATTTTGTTCATTCATATTAATTCATTTTCATTGAGCCATCATAATTTAGTTAAATTATGTCAAATCAATGTAGTATAGTAGTTTTAACAACTTCATTAGGTTAGTCAAACTCAACGTAATAATGTATAATTTAATTAAAGTTCTTACATTGATCCAAATTAATGCATTTTATTTATCATTAGGGATAGGGACCGAATTTCGATATATCACGAACCAAAGAAATGGCGAACCATATCGTGGCATAACTCGATATTTTGAAATTTGCAACGTTGCTTTCGGTCCATGTGATCATAAATGAAATGATCCGTCAAACATCATAATCTGTCCAACACTTGATTTTTCCACTACTGCACTTTTTCTACACTGTTTACAGGGTTCACACAAGGTCCTTGAAGTGCTTAAAGTGCTTGAATTTAGCTTTTAGAAATTTAAGTACTGGAATACCTGGAAAATTGCCTTGTTTTGATGAAAAGTGCTTGAGATTAATTTCTCAGAGTTTCCTCCGTGTAATGTGTCCATCAAAGATGAGGCGCACTCCACTTAATGTCTTAATGTCCATTCTGTTCTTTACAGTCAGATAAAAAAGTAACAAGAAATATTAATTTTAACACTTTAAAATGCACATTGTAACTCTTAAAGTGACAGTACCTTTTTAGAATTTCTTACACAAATGAATGTAGACTCAGTGTTTTTACTTGTAAATTGTACACATTACTTCAACAGTGATAATTCATATCATTATTATACCATTTCTTGATATAATATTAATTAAAAGAATATAGAATTTTTGTATTTTTACAAAGTTAAAATGTGATTATAATAATGATGACAAACAAATGATTAAAAATAAAATATTCACTTTTACATACTTTTTTCAGGACAGGTTCTGTTCAGTTCTATTCCTTGTTCTGTACCTTATCTGCCTGAATGTACCCCACTATTTTTGAAAGCTTATTTGTTTGTGATCTTTTCTTATAGAGAAAGGTATATGAGCAACTCTTACTTTGAACTTTAATTGAACTAAAAAACTTTCTGTAATATTTTGCCATTTAAGTGTTATTATATCGAATTGAGATTTTATAAAATTGTGAACCTCATATCGTATATTGAACCGAATCATGAGATAACCATATTGTCCCATCCCTATTAATCATTAGTATATGCCAGGTGAGCAAGTGTAAGGACAGTGAAACTGTTGCAATGTCAGTTTCATAGCAACTGCTAATGGAACTAAGCAGCACTCAAATCAAACATCACCTGAATGTGAAAGTCAATTCCCAACTTAAGCATTAGCACCAACCCCCAAAACTCCAGCCTAACAGACACTCTTTTTAAATACCAATATAACAGAACATAAAACATTAACAAATCTCCTCCTATTCTCATTTTGCTCTCAAATGCATAAAATAACACTTAATTTCAATCTTTGATTGTTCACCCAATCCAGTCCCATGCAAAGCATGCTTGGGAATGGAAATCCCCTGCCCAGTTTCATCAATACTACAAAAAGTATTTATGTAGTCCCAAATCAAACGGATTAATTAAACTTCAATTTTACAAATGTAATTGGATAGAACGCAATGAAATCAAGTTGTGGCAAAATGTTCTTTAATTGTGTTGCTTTAGTTTAGTTTAAATGCATGGACAAGGCACAGACAATCTGGTGATGCACATGAACTGTCCTCTGTGGGACGAACACACACAAAAAGGCTTTAATGAAAGCTGAGTAATTTGAAGTATGAATCCAAAATGAAAAATCCCCATAAAATAAAATAATTCTCAATTTTTTCTGGTGCAGTCTTAATCAAGGTGTAGAACATTTGGCCATTTTTCTCTGCAAGTAGAAATGCACTCAGCAAGAGACAAGTTATATCTAATTTATCCTTGGTTCCAGTTAATCTGTTAGCTTTGTTGTGGAGTAAAAGACAAACTGACAAGACAAACTGAAAAGAAAGAAAAGGAAATGACACACTGCTGCTTCATCCAATTGCCATGCCACCCAGTTACCTTGATCAAAGCGGTATCATCCCTCACCCCGGAACTTCTTTTGGTAAAGCACATTCAATACACACCCTGACAACTTTTCTCTACATAACTGGAAAAAGTCCAGGATCCTAAATGGACTGTTAAAATCTTTTCTTGGGTCTTTTTGCTGGTCATTTTGAGACACTGATAAAAATAGTTATTGATTATATGACAGTTAGTTCCGGTCCTTTAATCTGATTCGATAAATGCCGTTCTAAGAGTGCTAACATTTAGTTTAACATCAAGTAAATGGTGACTGAGACTGTGACTATGTTTATGTTTATGTGACAAATATTTTTAAGGGGTCAGAAAACAGTGTCAGGCTTGACCTGCCGAAGTCAAAGGTAAGCCAAGGCAATTCTCTGTGAAAAGACTCTGTTGTGCCACGGTTTATAAGTGTGACTGATTCAGACAGCGTGTTCTCATCACGCTTCTCTTGAGCAGGCCAATTAAGTCACGTTATCTCCCCCACATCTGGCTCTCAGACAGGAACAACCCGCTGAGCGCAGCCCTGTGCTCTGGATCTCATTAAAGAGCCTGGTTAAAGCTCCACGTCATCCTGAACAGCTGTGAATGCACCATCCTGCCTCTACCAAAACCTGCTTTGAAAGTGGGCTGCTTTACAAGCCTGTTTTCCCACGCAGGCTCTCAGTGTTACAAATGAGCAGATGGCAGTGAGAAAGAATGCTGTGGAGTAAAGGAGAGGAAGATGAGTGGAGAGAGGGGAGGGTGGGAGGAAAGAGGAGTGAGGAGGAGACTGCGGTGCCATCCATCACCCTACTATATGTGTTGCTTTGTATCGTGTTACTTTTGTGTTGCTTTCTTATAACCGACCTGTCTATTCGGTTCACTCCAGCAAAGGAGAGCAGAATATGACCGGGACCGCCTGATACTGATGGGCCAGCCTACCTGACCACAATCAGTTTCTGTAATGGAGAGTAACTAACTAAAAGTAGTGATAATACTAACTTGACTGCGTTTTACAGTAGTGTGAAAGGACAGTAGCTGAGCTGTTTTCAGAAAGAGTGTAGCTACAGTACTTTTTCCAACAAGTACCTGTGTAGAGTAACAAAACACTGTTTTATTTCTGTTTTTTTGTCAAACTGCATTTTTTTTTTATTTATTTATTTTTTTATATGAGGCAATAACCAAAATCCACTCTTGTACAATGTCTTGTATGTATGTAAAATTGCATGAAACACCTTTTTACCCTGCTAGAAAATGAAACTAAATTAAGCAAAATATGGTTTAAGAAACAGATACAGAGAAATAACCTATAGCCTGTGAGGGAATTTTCCGGTGGAGGCTGATATGTAAATATTGAGTGATAGAACCAGTTAAAGATTGCATGTTTTATTATATTTTTTTTTTTCTGATACTTAAGTTCCTATACACAGATGAGCTCTTTTTGATATCTTAAAATAGTCTTGATAATTAACGATGTGTTTTCACCTTCTCGATCAACAACCTAACACTTCTCATATATAGCAAGCAAAATAAATCAAATCAATCACTCAGTGCCATCTACAGACTGGCCAATTTACTGTATAAATGAATGGATCCTCTGGCTTTTATGCAGTGATTAAAACTTGTATGTATAAAATACATACTTTCACATTATATGCACATTAGTAGTTAAATTGAACAAAACAGCTGTTTATTTCATCACATTACTTGTTACGGTTATTTTGAATAAATTATTGAGGAGGCTCAACCGTCCTTGCCTCCTCTCATGGACCGCAAATGTATATAATACACAACATTACTACTGTTTTCACATAACTGCCTATTGGTACTCTGTGTGAATGTTTCAAGTTCAAATCCCAAAGGAGAATACTCCAATAAACCACTGGTCACAATTTATTTTGTTACAATGCCATTACAACATGGGCCGCCATCTTGATAGCTTTGGGTTGAATGGATCACATGACTGCGTCACGTGACAACACATACGTCATCGTTTTCATATATCTCGGTTTCCCATTTCCACACTACAAGAAGATAGCGTTTTCAAATTTATCCACTTGGGAGAGTGTTTTCAAAAATCTCAGTTTTTTGCTGTCAAAAACGTCGTCTTAGTGTGGACGGAAAGCCAAAACACAGAGAAAAAGATGCGTTTTCAAACAAAAACGTATTAGTGTGGACGTGGCCTACGGCGCTATTATCATCTCTCTCAACATGTTTGGCTTTCAACAAGTAAAGACACTTTTCCCACGGGCAGACCATTTATCCTTTTTCTGTGATGCAAACAGAGAGCAGCCGAAGTAAGATTGGGCAGCGAAATAGAGTGCATGGAGCCACTCAAAAAAGGTATTCACAAGATCACAATTAATTTTAAGTTAGAGGGGCGAGCAGAACGGAGAACTAAACTGTCCTGAATATGCAGCAAGTGTCTCATGTCAGCAGTGAGAGCGCCCTGCCCTGTGCATCCCCAGAGAACGCTGCCTGTATCACCCATGCCATGATACGGCACTGCTCGAAGCAAATGGTTTCATTTAGTAAATTCTTTATGTTTTTAAGTTTCATTTTAGTTAATTTACTCATTTATTCACTGTATAGAGTAATATATTTGTGTATTGTGTCTGTTAAGCAGAACAAAATATGTTAAAGATATAACAGTTTGGTCAAATTTAATAGTTCGGCTAGGGGGGCACAGTTATCTGGCTGGTGGGTCATGGCCCCTCTAGGCTCCCCTGACCCTAGTGTGAATGAGAGATCGCTTTAGCAAGCGCTTGTAAGTCAACCATGACTTTTTTAGCGGATCATTTTAAATATTTTCCGTTATTTTGACAGATTAAAAAAAAAAAAGCAAGAAAAAAAAGAAAGAAAACCATCTGAAACTAGCACATGAGTTTTCATTTTATCTCATAGCAGACTTGTGTTTGAGGGAGAGCAAAAGATCACTTTTATCAGATTAAGGCATGACTGTCGTTGTTGTCCTAAATACAGCGACTGCAAAAATAATGTGTGTTATGTGTAAAGACGAAACTGGAAAAAGGGAGAGGAGTTATTGTCTATCACTTAGTCTATCACTTACTTAGCCCAAGAACAACACAGGATAAAGCAATCAAACGAAGGTCGAACTCTGTCAGGCACAACGCAACAAACCCAGAACAATCAATCAATACTAAGGTCTTAGTATGCCCACTCTGTGAATGACCAGAACAATATGCATTAAATAAAGAATGAATAATATGTGTGTTATCTGGGTTACTTTTAAAGGTAAGCTACACTCTGATAAAATGGTCCTTAATTGTAATTTTTAATTACTGAAAATGCTAATATTGGCTATATCAAGATATTAAATACAAATGGTGGGGTGGTTTCACACATTTCTTCCCACTGTCTGAACTGTTTGAAGCGGGAAACGGAGCAAGGCGAAGTGCTTAAAACAGTGGGGCTCTATTCCGGACCGTTCTGCCCCAATTTAACCCCTGGCTACATTTACATAATAAAAAAGATATTGCTCCCTTAAACAGCTTAAATTAGCTACTTTATGTTTGTAGCTCGTAGTATACTGTACCTAATTAGAAAAGGTATGAGGTAAAAATGAAGGACATATAAATATGAAAATATGAGTGGCTTATAGTATGGGATGCTACAGTTTCAAAGTAATTTCCCCACCACTAATCATAATCTCACCATGAATGATTCTTGCGGATGTCAAGTATTTTGTCTTATCCTGTGGCGTAGATCCACACATAGTCCATGCACATAAAACTTGATATTGTGTTTATGCAAAAGTTAACATTTGTCCTCTGTTGTACACCATTCAATGATATGAGAGACAGAATTCATGGCAGGTTTATAGAGCTAATCCCAAGCAAGCAGTCTGTGTGTTAAATGGAGATGAGTGCAACAGAGACTGCAGTGGCTGAAGGATGGGAGAGAAAATGCTAACTCAGAACTTCAGAGCAAATGACTAAGAGCTGCAGAAGCGTATGAGCTCTGGAGAGTGTGTCTTTCATATTCAGCGAGGTTCTGGCAAGTGTTGCATGAATTACATGGAGCTAGTGAGATGTTAATGTAGGATAGTTTCCATGCAGTCTTGTTTTTCTAAATGGGGTGGAAAAATAGCAGGGCGTGGAAAATGCATAATATAACATTAGCTAGTTTTAAAAGCCAGGTGAAGTGTAGTCTAACATAACCAGAATTTTGACTACACAGCAAAAGATCTGGTCCACACTGCAGCTTACGCTGGCCAAGAGCGGCCAAATTAAGAACAAAATGAATGTAAAAATAAAATGAACTGTGGTTGGTTACTTTAAATGTCAGTTTTGTGAGCAAAATGCATCAGGTGGTTAGTGAACAGACTGTGGGTGTGCTGTCTGAGGCTGAGACTAGGTGAATAATTACTTTTCCAACTGAGCCTAGTGCCAAATAAAGGTAAGTGACAGGAAAACATCTCTTCTCATTTAGTATAGAATTATGGGAGAGAAGATGACATTTCAAAAGCCAACACCAGAGGGACCACCTGCATTCTGATGCTCTGCATTATGGTAATTGTTGGTTATATAGATCATAGGCATCATTTGAAGGGTGTTGCTGGGAGGAATACTCAGCTGTTACGAAAATTTGAAAGCTGTGACCCCTTAATGGTGGATTTAGCAGCTCTGTGACATGCACCTTAATATTCTCAACAACAAAAAATAACATACGCATTGTGGGAATGAATAATCACTGTGCTTTGATATCAGCACAGTAGACAGCTCAGAATAACTGGATTTTGGAATGACAATTTGTCACCTACTGTATTAATGTCAGAGCAAGATTACAAGCCTGCCACAGTTGAGCTACAACATTTGCGTAATAAAAAGTCAAGGCATTTTGGAAGACACAGGGCTGTATTAATTGAGAACAAGAGAAGAATAAGCTGTGTGCTGTTTTGAGGGTTTAGGATACTATTATGACTTTAAACCAGCATACAGTAAACTTGAAGCTGTAATTAGGAAACATCTCCTGAGCCTGCACAATTTCTAATTCACAGAAGCCTCTAATAAAATCTATCATAAGTGTATTGATGCACTTTAAAATAACAGCCTGATCTCATGAACATTACGTGACCATGTCAACATTTTTGCAAAACAAAATTACGTGCTCCTCTATACGTTTTGCTGCAGATTCCCAGTGAAATGTCCAGCCAAAAGCAAGTGAAATGGTGACGTAATCAGACATGGTGAATATTAGATGGCAGTTTTAATAAGTAAAACGTACCTCCCTAACCTAAAAGTTTAACCTAAACCTAACCAATAGTGTTCTAAATACAAATGAGAGGTGAACAAAACAGACATCCTTACCCTAAACCATCACCTAAGCCTAACCGATAGTGTTCTAAAAGCAAATGAAAAGCACATTTTCTTAACCACGTAATTTCTTGTCGCTTCTATGACACTATTGCCTGACGTGCAAGCTTGTGTGCTTGGCTGGGCTACAGGCTCTGTCTTCCGAGTCCAAAGTCCAACATATTATCAGTTGAGCTACCGTGTTAGTTAATTATAATGGAATAAGTGTGTACAGGTAAATGTAGGTGGGTCAGTATTACAAGCGTTAAAATGTGTAGATTTTGAAATGATGCATTATAGTAGAAGTGTTTCGATATCATAATATGGGAGTGTGAGTAACAGTGTGAAAAATACGTGTTTATAAAGTCATAATCAGCCACTGTAGTCGTGATTTGTGTGAAAGCGAATTAATCGCACAGTTGTTGTAGCACTATGCGCTACGACTGTGTGCAACGTCTTATCCAATTTTTGTGAGAGCGCTAATTTTAAGTGCAAATTTCGTGCCATCGTAAATAGGAGTGTTTGCGGTACTGTGGGTGTAGGCGTGCAAACTGTGGGTGTATTGTATGTAAATGAAGTGGTGCAAAGTGCAATTTTCTATTTTCCTAAGAATTTGGTCGTTGCGCCAAGACGTTTCAAAACCACGTCTTAGCTCTGCGTAAAGTCCAAATTCAGTTCCTGCATTTGCAGTTTGGAGATTCCACCAGCAGGTGGTAATAAAGTTAATGTCTGAACTCTTAAAATATAGTGGAAAATTAAATTAAGTCCCTGACAATCACTGTAACCATTTTGAGAAAAAAAATTATAATTATGATTTTTAAGCCACTGCAAAAGGGGCCGGTGGAAGAAGTTGGACAGAGTAAAATGTTTGGATTTGGTATGATTTATCTGACCACTTCGTTATTTTTGATTATATTTTCATTTTGTTTGAAGTGTAATTTGAATTTAGAAATATATTTGGTTTAATCTGTTCGTGCTTCAATAAATGAATTTAATCGGTTGGTAGAAGAAGTGATTTCCAATACAATCACTGTTAATACTAGACATGATGTGTGTCAGTAAATGAAAAGGATTAATAATCCTTACATTCTCTATAATTTAAAGGAGCATACATCCAAATTCTGATGAGAATCACATTTTCTAAATGTTTAAAAGAAGTGTGTCACTGTCATAGAAATATGCCTGGCATTCATCAAGAACGCCGTTAATGGACAAAAGAACACAAGTCCATATTTCTATTCTTTTAATTCATTGCATACAGTCCATTTACACAACCAACTTCTTATGAATGTGCTGTCTTTGTTTAAATTGTTGGTGCTTGAGGGAATGGACTTTATAATAGGATGCAGACACTGGAACAACCGGAGAAGAACCTCTGAATTAAATTGCACATGGTCCAGCCTTTTGCACATTGCACGCATGATTTCGCCAAACCCACTTGCGCCTAGACTTAGCACATGCTTGCACAAAAATACAAAAACTTTATGGCCATGCCCATTGACTTTGCGCTTATGACTTAAGGCATTGTGTTGCGCATAACACTTGCACTCTTAAAATAGGGCCCATAGTGTTAATTTCACCAGGAAATTAAAGTGAAACATAGGCCGCAGAACGTAAAAGTCAAGTTGCAAAAATTTTGTTACAGTAACATTTATTCTATGAGACTAAAATAACCAATAAATAATGAAAACAAGTAAAATCCAGGACTTAACAAATTATCTTAAATGAAGCTGTTTGGCTGCCTCAGCTAACAAAACGTGAACTAGAAAAAGAGCTGAAGCTTGGTTTTTCAAAATCCCTTTGATACCCTTTGTCAACTTCAAACACATTTTGCTCCTACTATGAACTGTATAACATACTCACTTGAAAAATACGGACTTATTAATATTTCAACTTGAGAGATGTCGAAGGTGATGTTAAAAGTAAACTGATTTGCTCAATCTCATTCATTTCGTGCATCAACTTTTGAAGATAAATCATGAACTCAATAAAGGATTTCTATTCTTTAAGTAAAGAATGACTCCCGAGAGGGATACTCTCTTCTTCTAGAGACTTCCTTACACCACTCCTTACATTACACCCAAAACAAACAAAACCTGGAAGGAAAAGGTTCTTCAACCATTAAAGGCACTCCCAGTTACCCCAAGTCCTTCAGGAAAACAATGACTATTGAGCTTAATGTCATAAGCCCAATGGAAAACATGCGGAGTATAGTGCTGAAAAAATGTGTTTTATTTATTCTATTAAAGACTAAGCAACAACAAAAAAAAAAAAGTACATTGTCCAGTAGAATGGAAAATTTGTCTACAAGTAACAATAAACTTTAAGTAAAATAATCAACGGTGCCCAAAATAAGAGTTGGTATTTGACAAATTCCTCCAGGGTTCCGTCTTTATCCATGGTTTTGGAGGTTTCTTTAAGATTTACAGGTATTATTTTGCATTTGTAATAAGTTAAATTACATTTATGCATTTGAAAGACACTTTCATCCAAAGCAGCTTGCATTCAAGGTAGGGATGGCTTACCTGTATATCAAACATTGACGCAAACTTTAGATTTAATTGCGCAAACAACATCATGAATACGTAATTAAATACAGCCATTTACTACTATATATTTTTATATTGTTGCATATAAATAAAATTATTAAACATTATCAACATGCCTTAATTCTTTTTACTTGCATTAAACATATTGATAATTCTAGACTACAATAGCTGTGTGCATATATATATAATATGTATGCATATAATATTGATAATAAGTTTAATATATTATATACAGTATATATGCACTGTATATAATAGAATATATACAGTATATATTAATTTTTTTATTTAAAAAAAAAAATACAAAATACGGTTGTTTTTATATATATCTTTTGCAACATACTGTATATTTAAAAAATACTACCAAAAATTGACATTTTCATATATGTAACATATATTCCCCCAAATTAGAGTGAAATGTGTATATGGACATATATGCTCAAATATATAAACTATAATTTTATATACACTACCGTTCAAAAGTTTAGGGTCACTTATTCTGAATTTTTTTTATTTATTTTATTTTAATTTAGAATAATAGTAAATTCATCACAACTATGGAATAATAGAAATAGAAATATGGGAATTATTAAAAAAAATTTACTAAATGGAAATAATCCAAAATAAATCAAAACTGTGTTATATTTTAGTATCTTCAAAGTGGCCACACTTTGACTCTACATTTTGCAGACATGTACTCTTGACATTTTCTCAACCAACTTCTTGAGGTATCACCCTGGGATGCTTTTTAAACAGTATTGAAAGAGTTCCTATCTATGTTGGGCACTTATTGGCTGCTTTTCTTAATTATTCGGCCCAAGTCATCCATTTCAAATACATTTTTTTTTTTTTAATTTTAGTTTTGTAATGAAATAAATTAATATGGTGGCACAATTATATTTTTGTCTACAAAACTCATTTCAAACATTTAAGCATACACCTTCAGATCAAAAGGTTTTTAAAATCATGAGAAACATTTCAGGCAAGTGACCCTAAACTTCTGAATGGTAGTGTATATACAGTACATTTTGATATATATATACACACACACACACACACACACACACACTTACAGTTATTCATTTAGCAGATGCTTTTATCCAAACTGACTTACAAATGAGGAGAACAATAGAAGCAATTCACCCAACAAAAGTGGCAACAATGTAAGTGCTGTTATACAAGGTCTCACATAGCTTAGAGTGCACATAGCAAGGAAAGTTTTTTTTTTGTTTATTTTTAAAGATCATGAAGGTAGTGCGTTAGAATGAATGGGTTAGGTGTTCACGAAAAAGATGTGCCTTTAGCTGTATTTTGAAAGAGGCTAAAGACACAGCCGCTCGGGTGGAATTAGGCAAGTCATTCCACCAGCTGGGAACAGTCAAGGTAAAGGTCCGTGACAGCGCTTAAATTAATGAGGGTCATATAGTGATGAGCTGGATAATGAGACAATTAATTCCCCCACTTACATTTACACTACTGTTCTTTAAAAACAAAGTTCTTTAGCAGAACAAAAAAAATTAAAAATAAAACAACAGCCCTTCACCTCTTCCCCAGCAATCAAAGACGGAGATGGTGAATGAGTCTGAGCTCTCAGAAACAGGTGAAGAACACAATCTGGAGGGCATCAGGGGTTGGCAGCTGAACTGGGAGAAGGATGAATGCCTGGGGACAGTGATGAGTTAAAAACAGGACTGGAGAGATCGTGAGGCAGAAGGTGAGGGCAGCGGCACAATTAACTTCCCCAAACACTTTTTCTGTGGCCGCATGGGACAGGCTGATTGGGTCTGGAGGGGCCTGTCACTGGAAGACTGAGAGAAGGCCCCTCTGAACCTGTCATTCACAGGGCTCTTAACTATAAGAGAACCTTTATGGAACATTTTATTTCATAATGAAGGCTTTCCACTAGACGTTAATATATGGCTGTGGGGATTTGCTCCCATTCCGACACAAGAGCATCAGTTAGTTCTGGCACTGATGTTGGGCGATGGGGTCTGGTTTGCAGTCTGCATTCCAATTCATCCCAAAGGTGCTCAGTGGAGTTCCGAATGCAGTAAACCATTCCTTTATGGACCTGACTTTGTGCTGGAACAGAGAAGGGCCCTTCACAAACTGTTGTCACAAAGTTAGAAGCACACAATTACCTAAAATGTCATTGTGTCCCATAGCATTAAGATGTGTCTTCACTGGAATTAAGAAGCTTTGCCAAACTTGTTAATTAAAAGGTGGTATCCACATGTCATGACTGTATACCTCTTAACTTTTTGCCATTCTTTCTGGAAATCTGAAATTATTGTTGAAAAATATGTAATTCTAGTAACTGTATAAAGTCACTTGACACAGCCATGTTTAAAGTACTTGCCATTAAATAAGTTTCATAGATGATCATATTTCTTAAATCATTCTTACAATGAAGACATGTCACTATGGTATTGCCGCTTAAACGAAGATCAGATTAACTCTGAATAAACAGGTTCAACACAATCAAATACTTCCCTCACAAACATCCATTTTACCCATTGAAGGTCCTATCTCATGTCTCTGTCACAGAGATGGTCCGTTACCTTGGAAGTGCTTATTTGAGGGTGGCAGGGGGTGGGCCCAATGGCAACAAGCAGCTAATCAGGTCCAAATTGGTGTACCATCAATCAATAACCTACTGCTTTACTTGTAATAAGAGTTGGGTAGAAGTTGTGAGTATCTAGCTGACACACAATAGGCCACATTGGCAGTTATAATAAAGGATAGATAGGGTGCTGGAGGCTGTCGGAGTGAAGATTACAAGCATTGATCTGTGAAAGAACTGACAGATTCAGGTAGTTCTCACTCAATTCCAGCCCTTCTGGCAAACATGCAGTAGACATCTGTTGGCCTTAGGAAGACTCAAAGGGGACAAGCAAAAAAGACATATCTTCATTTAGTTGAATTTATCTAGTAATTCTATTTAATTCTTGTCTGCATGTGGTGTGGGACATTTGATTAAAGCGCATTTGTACCAGTTAATTAAAGAGGTTTTCACCTGACATTTATTGCATTTTCACTTCAGGGAAAAACCCTAAAAACATCACCTGCCAAAGTGGCTACTAAGACTGACCAAGTTACCCGCCACTGCCATTTCTACCCACATTTGCCGGGTGGGCAGGTGTTAATGTCAAGCCCTGCTTGACAGCCAAGTTCACTATGAAGAAATGTTGTTGTATAGTAAGAGCTGCGTGAACACTCAAAATTTCTCCTTTTGTATTCCATGGAAAAAAACAGCATGCAGGTTTGGAACAACAATACAGAAAGTACTGTAAATAATGACACAAAAATGTTTGTGTGAACTATCCTTTAAAGAGATCTCAAAGCATATTAAAAGTAGTCATTCTGTATACTGCAATTATAAAGTGAGAAATATCCAGAACTGCATGGCATTAAACCTATTAACATTACCACAGTTTTAGCATTGGGGTAGGGGGCCATGGAGTTAGACACAAGTTAAACTTCTTTATTTGAAAATGTCCTGTGATGATGAGCCAAAATCACCTCATGATTATGATATCTATAAACAGGTGGTGATAGGGGAATGTTACACAACAAGAAAATGTAACCTGCTCATCACTGCTCATTACGAAACCCTGCAGTGTGCTCTTTCGAATCGTCTCTTTCCCAAACCGAGCATAATGTGAACCTAATGAGACAAAAAATATTGGCCAGATTGCAGCTTCGAGATTTTGCATTACTTGAAAATGTGTCCAGTAGGATTAAAGTAATCCAGTTGGAAATGGCCTTAACCCAAAAAAAAAAAAAAATCCTCTGGGAGAATTGTTGTAAGTAATCGATGCACCTCTGATAAATCATGATCATGAACAACCTTTACAATGTCATCATCAATGAGCTCACCTAGAAAAAATTGTAAGGGATAGTTCAATCAAAGATGAAAATTCTGCCATCATGTACTTACCACCATGTTGTTCTAAACCTGTATGCAAAATGTTAGCCTCAGTCACTATTGACTTTCATTGCATTTTGTGCCCCTATCATTCCTTTTTGAGTGAACAATCTCTTTAAGGCAGCATTGTCCATCTTAGGTCTGAAATGCAATGCAGACAGTCTATGTTATTATTCTAAAATGAGTATAGAGAACAGATCTGAGTCTGCAATAGGGTGGTTGACAGACAGCTAAAAACATCCTTTTATTAATACAGAATTAGATCAAATAAAAATACCTTAAAACAGTTTACTACTTTTCAGTTTATGCACAAAGGACATCACAAGGACATCATGTTAAAAAAGCCACCACATCAACCACTCATTATTAATCCATCAATGTGAAAACTGGCCAAAAATTACCCTTCAATCCCTTAAAGAAAAAAAACAACAACTAACTGACACTCAGCCACCTGATCTCCAACAGACTCGAAGTATAAAACTGTTGTGGGTCATGCTTCCACAAGCCTGCTGCCAATTAGCCCAAGACTCCAAAGCTACTTATTAACACAGATCAGGGCAAATGTTGTTACCCGAGGTAAGTGCATGTGTAAGGGCTTTGGCAAGAGATTAGGGATTTTGTATCCCTGGACCCTTATAAAGAGACAGAAAAGGTAGTTAAAGAGGATCAAACATTTTCAATACATCTCCTAATACTGTATGTACACGTGCTTAAGACTCATTTGATTTCATTTATTACCCTTAAGAAATTTTTCAGAGGTCAGGACATTAAAAAGGCACTTCTTGAAATCAGCTCTGCCTTGAAATCTGTTTCTACCACACAATTACCTTTAAGATTAAGACATCATAAGTCTTGTTTTCAAAGTAAAAATATCTTGTTTTAAGGATGTTTAAATAATTTTACTGGTAAACATGACAAATGAGTCTTTTTTTTTTTTTTTTTTTTTTTTTTTTTGCAGATTCAAACTTATCTTGTCATTTTGCTTGTCAAGTAAATGCATCTTTTTCTATGGATGTTTCTACATTTTCTATACAGGAAAAAAAAAAAAATGATATATAAAAATAATTTTTTGCAGGGCATGTCTTTCTTGGCCCATGGAACACAAAAGTGGTTATTGTGAAAATGTTACATACAATGAAAATGCATGGTGAAAATTGGCTATCAAGTTCAGTTTTAAAGTAATATACTGGGTTCAATACAAGTTAAGCTCAATCGACAGCATTTGTGGCATAATACTGATTACCACAAACATTTATTTATATATAAAAAAAAAAAAACATTTTACCGATAAACAAAAAGCTACTACTTTTTAAAGTGTTTTTTTATGGGTGCCACCTCTATAAAAATAAAAATAAAAGTTGCATGATGCCCAAAATCTCAATGGAGCCTGGCCGATACAAACAGCAAGGCATAAAGGTTGTCTGTCTCTCCAAGAGAGTCAGCACACATCCAAGATCAATAGACCCAATGATGAAAATGTCAGGTTGGAGATTTAAGGTCCATTGACCAGCCATCAAGGGGGAGAACAGCTTATCCATTCCTCCATGGAGCTGGCCTCAATACTGTTCACTCAGCAGGTGCCGAAGTTTGGTGCACTGGAGGATAATAAACCAAGATATCGGCCATCTAAAGTCTGCTATGGGCTGAGGGCAGGACCTGAGCAGCCTCCATCCTGCAGTTCTCTCTTCTCATAAGTGATGAAGCACTGCTGAGTGAGCAGCAAGACAGACTGCGATGCTGGCTAGCTTCTTCTCCTTTGAGACAGGGATCATGTTAAGCCCAGCCCAACTGCAGCAATTGCAAAACACTTGTGCCCTGCTGTGAGCGAGCATTTAAACACCCGCCAAAGCTTTCAAGCGATGCTGTTGCTGTGGAAACCTAGCAACTGAGCCTGCTCTACAGTACATTCACCTCTCAGCCGGTCTCTGTCCACACCTCAAAAGGATCGTGGAAAGAGAACCCTTAAATCCCTCAAACCCTTCCGACTATCACCATTAAAGCAAATCATCATTAGTCCATAAAGATGATTTTTAAACCATGAAGCTGAAAGCACTGAAGGGTTGAAAATCAATTTGTCTACGAAAAAAATTAATGTGATTTTTACTTCCCGGAACCAGACTGTTGCATTCTATTGACTTTGATTTTAAGTCAAAGCCTCAAGACTCACTTGCAAATAAAGTGCGACTCAAGTTTCCTTCTCTGGCCTCAAATGATGTACAATGCACTATACATACTCGAACATCTAGTGTCAATTTTTGAAGGTTAAAGTCTCAGATGGAAGAAAATAGTTTTTTTTTTTTTTTGTTTTGTTTTTTTTTTGCTTTTCACTACCCAGAATTACTCACAACTTTTCATAAATGATATATATTCACACAGTGTGGGTTGATGGTAAAGCATTCATCTCGCATTTGTAAGGTGCTATCATCATAACAGTAATTTAGCTAGTTGTCATGTCCGTCACCTTGATAGCATACAGCATAGCGGCCAAATATTTCCATTGTGCAGGGAAGGCTGTGACTGTTTAGTGCCTAAAGTTTCCAACAATCCAGACTTTTTTTCCAGACTTGTAACACACTAGCCTTCATCTACGTCTTTCTTCAAAATGGAATATAAAAGTTGAACAGACGTAAACAAATTATCTGAAAAGCATGAGTGGGAAAGAGAAAAGTGTCTGGAGTATGTCTCTGCAGTAAAACACAGTCAAGATTTATTTTTTGATTTGCTTGCTTCCCATGACAATTTGAGCATAAATCCACAGATTGGAAAGAAGCCAATTAAGAGTGCAATCAATATCACAGCCATTGATTGTTATTTATGTCAGATTCTTTGTTCCTGCCAAGGACTGAGATTTGAGGGCAACCAGGTTTGGGTACAAAATGTGCATGGAAGAGGCAGTAGAAAAATCTGAGCAGGTTCTAATCCTCATACAGAGATGAATACCTTCAGTGATCATGACATCAGAGAAACATGCAGGCATAGGGAATTCACACACATTATTATGGCCTTTAAAGGCTTACACAAAGCCATTCACCAAAATCAATACTGGGCTTGTTCAATCCCTCCCAAGTACAATGTTTATAAAGGCCGCTCTCTCAGCCCATAATGAATCCCATCATAAATGAAGTTGTCGAAACTGTGATGTCGATCCCTAAGGGAGGACAATTTGTTGCACTTTCATATATACCTCATTTTTGCTAAATAAAACAGGTCGTCATCTTTTCCCATTAGTAAAATTACATGATGGCATGGTTCAGCAGTCCGGTGCAATACACAAGAGTGCTCCTGTACACTCTTATGGACTCACTGGGTGTATTTACATCCATTTTCTAAATCAGAGCACTAATGGCTTAAGGTATTCTTTTTAGAATAAAGCTGCTGTTTTTTCCAGGTTACCTGTTGGCATGTGATCCAAAGTCATGTGATAGCAGCCCAATTATACACGTTATTCCCACAGTAAGTTATATACTGTATGCTTATAGAGCATATTGTAAGCCAGTAAGGTACTTAAAGTTACAATGTAAGTTAATGGGGCCACTACATAAACGTAGAAACTGTTTCAAAAGTATAGCCACAAGACGTAAACAATGCTATTGGGAAGATGTTTTGTGAACTGATGAAATTAAGGTTGAATTGTTTGGGAAGAACACGCAGCACTATGTATTAGAGGTTTTCACGGGTCCACCCTAACCCGAGGACCCGAGACCTGACCCAGGACCCGTACGGGTTTGGATCCACGTTTTATATGGTCAGTCGGTTCCGGGTCGGGTCCCATTCTATTACTGCGGGTCCCGGGTCTGTTTAACATTGTGTGTAATACCCGAGTCAATCTGAGAAGACCCGTCCATGATCAGACAGTACTGCTGATGATGGAAGTGCTGTGTGTGTGTGTTGTAACTTGCAACATCGTAATATTAGGATGAGAAAGTGCAGGCCGGACTCAGCACAGTGGAGCCACAACAAGCTGAGTGACGTCAGAGGCAGAGCGGAGTTAAGGCACGCACAGTAAAGATGGATATCTTCTTCACTGATGTGGAAAAAAAAAAGCTTAAAGAAAATGAATATAAAAAGGTCAAACCTAGCGGCACCTCTTCTGTCTGGGCCTCCTTCATGCAGATTGTTGACAAAGATGAGAAAAAAGTTTGACCCAGTAAAGTCAGGCACATTGCATCTTTTAAAGCACGTCAGGAGGATGGATTATATGTGTCATGGCCAGGGAGAGGGGGAGAAGGCAACTAACGTTACATTAGGTAAGACACTAAATTAACTTGTTAATAGCAATCAGCTGTGGAATCGGTGCCAATCGGGTCTGTGTCTCCCGGCCAGGACCGGGTCCCTGCTTTCAAATAATAGATGGGTGAGGTTGGGTCTGGGTCCATCATTTCTCGATTCTGCATGGGTCGAGGTCCAAGCTTTCAAATAGTAGATGGGTCCGGTTCGGTTCCGTGTAGTACATTTCCAGGTCTCTTTGGGGTCGGGCACAAATCTTTGGACCTGTGAAGACCTCTACTATGTATGGCGTAAAAAGGCCACCACAAACCAACATGAAAACATTATCTCAATGGTGAAGTACGGTGAAGGGAGCATCATGATTTGGGGCTGCTTTGCTTTCTCCGGGGCCTGGAC
Source organism: Myxocyprinus asiaticus (assembly GCF_019703515.2). NCBI lineage: Eukaryota > Metazoa > Chordata > Actinopteri > Cypriniformes > Catostomidae > Myxocyprinus > Myxocyprinus asiaticus. Next base: position 20,372,874 of record NC_059372.1, on the reverse strand, counting down.
CGATTGCTATCATTGAGGGTAAAATGAATTACCAAGTTTATCAACATAACCTACAGGATAATATCAGGGTGGCTGTGTGACAGCTGAAGCTCAGTAGAAGTTGGGTGATGCAGCAAGACAATTACCCAAAACATCGAAGTAAATCCACAACAGAAAGGCTTAAAAAAGAAAAAAAAGAAAAGAAAAACACTTTTTGGAGTGGCCCAATCAGAGCTCAGACCTTAACCAATAGAGATGCTGTGGAATAACCTCAAGAGAGCCGTTCACACCAGACATCCTAAGAATATGGCTGAGCTGAAGTTTGTAAGGAAGAATGGTCCAAAATTTCTTCTGAACGTTGTGCAGGTCTAACCCGCAGCTACCGGAAACGCTTGGTTGAGGTCATTGCTGCCAAAGGAAGATCGACCAATATTTATATCCAAGGGTTCACTAACTTTTTCACTAACTGTGAATGTTTAGTGGGATGTGTTCAATAAAGACATGAAAGACTATAATTTTTTGTGTGCTGTTAGTTTAAAGCACATTGTGTTTGTCTATACTTGTGACTGTAGTGAAGATGAGATCTTATTTTATGCCCAATTAAAGGAATAGTTCACCCAAAAAGTGAATGTCCTCCATTTTTTGACAGTCCAAAATGCATATTTAGGGTGCATCAAAATAATCCACACGACTCCAGTCGACAAATAAAGTTCTTCTGAATGCAAATGACTGATTCTTTTTAGAAACAAAACAATACTTATATACTTTTTAACTACAAATGTTCACTTCCGTAAATCTCTGTGACGTGCGCTCATGAGAGGGATGACGTAAGCTCATTGGTAAGGTCACGCATCACGTGGAGGCGGCGGCAGGAAGCGCGTCACTGTTTATATGAGAAACTTGCACAGAGCACAGACCAAGCGCCGTTCACAAACCAAAACAGTCCAAAGCAATATAAAATAAAATACAAATCATTTCCAAATAATAATAATAAAAATGTAAGCAATGACGCGCTTCCTGCCTCCTCCTCCACGTGACGCGTGCGAACATTTGTAGATTAAAAAGTATATAAGTATTGTTTTGTTTCTCAAAATAATCAATCATTTGGTTCAGAAGAAATTTATTTGTCGACTGGAGTCGTGTGGATTATTTTGATGCACCCTAAATATGCATTTTGGACAGTCAAAAAATGGAGGACATTCACTTGCATTGTTTAGAGGAGGAGGTCTGAAATGAAATCCTAAAAGTCTTAAATTCTGTTTTGATGAAGAAAGAAACTCAGATACATCTTGGATGGCCTGAGGGTGAGTAAATTATCATCAAATGTTCATTTTTGGGTGAACTATTCCTTTAATGCAGAAAACCAGCTAATTCCAAAGGGTTCACATACTTTTTCTTGCCACTGTATATCCAATAATACAATGTATAACATGTATAATGTTTATGTCTTGTGGCTATACTTTTAAAACTATGTGTATTTTAGTGTTTATGGACTGGCCCCAATATCTTCAATTGTAAGTACCTAAATGAAACTGCTTTCATTTAAATAAACAAGAGGCGAGTCAAAATCATTTGTTGTAGAAATAAATGTTATGCCATATATGCTGTTGATTGAGGTTTAACTAATATTGAACCTTACATTGTTCCTTTAACATAACTTGAGGAGACATTCACGTTTTGTTGTACAACATATATTACACAGTCACTCCTCAAACATGAATTCTATGGTAGTTGTAGTCCTTATTTAACAAATTATTAATAACGTAACTTTTTAAAAACACAACTTCAAAGTGCATGGACTATGTGTAATTTATGATGTAGAAAAAGTCTCTTCGAGTAATGTTTGTAAATACAATTTTAAAAAAACACTACTCTAAAATCCTATTTTTCTCATAATTCTCTCCCAGGTTTTAGAACTATAAACTCAACAGCTCTATTAGGAATAAATATTTTATAACATGCAAAAACAATGAGAGTGTTAGCCTGTTCAGCCTCGCAATTGTGACAAGTGAGGTCCACTGTGTCTGTGTAACTCTCTGAATATGTGCAGAACAGTCACAGGTTGTGACACTTTGAGGTTAAACAAACCAAAATGAAGCCACACAAAGGGGGCCTGTGATGCCTTGTGCTAATTGCAGCGGCATTCCCAAATCAGTGCCCCTCATTTCCTGTGTTTACTGAGAGAAATATGGCACAAACACAAAACATTTATTGTTCTGATGAATGCACTAGGTTTTTGTAATATGTTCTATTTGGTGAAAGGGAGGTGTTTGGCAAATTACTATATCAAGCAACTAAAGATCCATTATCAGCTTGACCTAGTAGCAACCAACAGAGACAATCAAAATCCAGCTCATCATTAATCCACAGGTGACACAGCGCTCCACAGTGCTCTATGACAGCAACAAGCTCAATCGCACTTTTTAATAGCAGAATGATTGTCCAAACACTCAATCAAAATTCCACAATCTATTCCATGCAATGACACAAATACAACAGAATCAAGTTCTGCATTGTACCCAGCGGGGAGCATCTCCCTCAGTCAGAGCACTCTAACTAGAACAGGAGGCGACCAATAGAGCTGTAATTACCATAGGAGCTTGTCCTTCAGCACAAGTGCACCACCTGGGAATCAAGAGAGTCAAAACTTTATTGCAGTATTGACCAAGAGCAGGCCACCGTGCTGCAGCCCAGCATAAACACTGGACTGATGCCAGGAATCAATAGAGCTGCTGGGAGCAACGCATCGCTTTGATATGCATCCACACCCACACACACACACCTGAGTCCGTTGAACACTGTTCAATGGGTTTACACTGTTAGTTTACCCAAAAATGAAAATTCTGTCAACATTTCCTCATCCTCATGTCATTCCAAACCCATATGACTTTTTTCCTTCTGTGGAACACAAAATGTGAGTTTTGGAGAAGATCCTGGGCACTCTTTTCCATATTATGAAACTGAATGCGAACTGGGGCTGTCAAGCTTCAAAATGATAAAACAAGCACCAATACGTATCATACAATGGTCCATATGGTTTATGTACTATATTCCAAGACTTCTGATCCTACACGAAGGCAATTATGTGAGGAATAGACACTTTACAATAAGGTTGTATTTGTTAATACCAGTAAATTAATTAGGTATCGTACACTAGCAATGAGCAATATTTTTTACAACATTTATTAATCTTTAATGTTAAATGTTGATTTATGGAAATACAATAATTATTTTGGTTTGCTATACTTAGAAATTCTTTGTGTTTTCCCATCCCTACTGAAAAGTTTTTTTTTCTTAAGTCATATGAATACTTTTATGATACTTTTATGCTTTGTTTTCCATTTTGGAACTTGACATCCCAAGTCCTTATTACTTTCATCATATGGAAAAGTGTGCCAAGATGGGGGGCCTGGGTAGCTCAGCGAGTAAAGACGCTGACTACCACCCCTGGAGTCGTGAGTTCAAGTGACTCCAGCCAGGTCTCCTAAGCAACCAAATCAGCATGGTTGCTAGGGAGGGTAGAGTCACATGGGATAACCTCCTCATGGTCGCTATAATGTGGTTCGCTCTCAGTGGGGCACGTGGTGAGTTGTGCGTGGATGCCGTGGACACCTACACACCTTTAATGTTAATGTTGATTACATGCCTCCACACACGCTACGTCTCCGTGGTAACGCGCTCAACAAGCCACGTGATAAGATTGACGGTCTCAGATTCGGAGGCATCTGAGATTCATCCTCTGCAACCTGGATTGAGGAGAGTCACTACGCCAGCACAGGGCTCCAGACTGAAACTAAAACGGTCGAAAATGTGACCAAAAATAATTGATTGCGACAATAATTTAACATCTAGTCACTATTGGCGACAGCCGGGTTGAGTGCGTTCATATGCGGTTTAGTCAGATATCATCTTGTAAGTTTTTGAATACATCTATAGAGCGCACACCATCAGTGTGTCTCGTGCTGCTTTTCACCCGGTCTGTTGTGGTGACGAGCTCGCTGCACCACACACAATAAACTCAGCGTGAGAGAGTCGTGAACAAATTACTCTTTTGAATCGGTTCTTTTTCACGAATCACCTGAAAAGAGGGTTTGAACTCAGGAGATCAGGTTAACAGTTTGAATCAGATTCACTTTCTCAGCGAATCAGCCATCAGTGTCCTCACATCTGGGTATGCAGACATTTCAAAATAAGAGTCCCAAGCATATTTCAGGCTTCTTTATAATTAAAAGTCCCGTATTGTTTACCACTTTTTACTCCTTCTGTTAATTATTGATTGGGATTGGAGTAGCATATTAAACTGCATCTGGAATATTTTTCAATTTGCACTCTTGTAGTCTCTGTGTCTGGGCCATCAGGTATCCGTAAAGAAAGACTAAGGCAATATTAAAAAAATATAATTATTATTATATTTATTTTATATAATTGATTTTACATTTTATATATATATATACACAGTGCTCAAAGGTTTGTATACCCTGGCAGAAATTGTGAAATTTTGGCATTGATTGATCATGCAAAAAAACTGTCTTTTATTTAAGGATAGTGATCATATGAAGCCATTTATCATCACATAGCTTTTTGGCTCCTTTTTAAATCATAATGGTAACAGAAATCACCCAAATGTCCCTGATCAAAAGTTTAAATACCCTTGAATGCCTTGTTACAGACACACAAGGTGACACACACAGGTTTAAATGGCAATTAAAGATAAATTTCCCACACCTGTGGCTTTTTAAATTGCAATTAGTGTCTGTGTATAAATAGTCAATGAGTTTGTTAGCTCTCATGTGGATGCACTGAGCAGGCTAGATACTGAGCCATGGGGAGCAGAAAAGAACTGTCAAAAGACTTGCGTAACAAGGTAATGGAACTTTATAAAGATGGAAAAGGATATAAAAATATATACAAAGCCTTGAAAATGCCAGTCATTATTGTTCAATCACTTATTAAGAAGTGGAAAATTCAGGGATCTCTTGATACCAAGCCAAGGGCAGGTAGACGGATGAGAGAAAGGTATACGGGTTTGGAACAACATAAGGCAAATCAATTATGACAGAATTGTCATTTTTGGGTGAACTATTCCTTTAAGAACAACAGCAGCCACCCACAATTTTGCTCTGCTTGCCAATATAACACTTCTGACTAAGAGGTGCATTTGCTATTGGAAAATCCTAGAAGCATATTGGCATCTGGCTCTTATCTGTAAACACATGCCCAGACTAAAAAAAAAAATTGATTCTTGCAGGCTGTTCAGTTTACTTAATTAAAATGAACTAAAGCAATATTTTGTCTTGATTTCATTACATTCTATCCAATTAAATTTGTAAAAATGACGTTTACTTAATCTGAGTTAGGACTACATGAATACTTTTTATAGCATTGATGAAACTGGACAGGTGATTTACATTTCCCTGCATGCTTTGTAGGTAACTGGATGGGGTGAACAAATGTTGAAACTAAGTGTTATTTTGTGCATTTTTGAGTAAGATAATTTAAGTTCAGTAATTTTTTTTTTTTTTGTGCAATTGAAGGACAGGCTGGAAGAATGAGATTTAGGTATGGCCTGGCCAGACAAACAACCATGTCCAGTGAAGAGGAAACAGCCTTCTGAAGAGCCCTGTAAAGCCAGCAGGCTGTGGAGAAGGCAGAATAAGGCATGCATGGAGAACCAAGTTTAAACATCAACTGAATTGGCATGGCTTGTGAATAATGGGGGCATCCACAAGGCCAACATAAAACAATCCCTGGCAGGAATCTAAAGAAGCCTTATTAGTGTGGACTGCCCAGAAATACACACTAGTGCATTCCTATCCTTCCTTAATACAGTACCACTGTCTGCAATACAGCTGTTCTAGTTTACAAGAGGAGTTTCGAAAGGTTTTGTGTTCGCAATTAATTTTGTTTGGCACCGAATTGGTTCATGCTAATACGGGTTACAAAACTACTCCATAACAGCCATATAAATGCTTGAAATTGTGTAATTTTGAAAACAAAATATAGCTTAGCTGAAAACTAATGCCAACCCACTTATTTACTCTAGATTAGCGGACCTTCAGTGATGACCAAAGCTTTCAAATGAAAATAATGTTCTGTGATAAACCAGTGTTGCTGCCTTTGATTAGATTGACTTTCAGTGTCACTTTGTCAAGCTACTCAATCAAAATCCAATTTGGTTCCATTGTGTCCATGATGAACATCACTGAATATCACAAAATATTTTCATCTTCAATTTTCTCCAGAAAACCTGCAAAAGTGCCACTCTCTTTAAAGGTACTGACCAACCACTAGCAAAATGCACATACATTTTTTGCAGTGGTGGGTAAATTTGTTTATCTGCCAGCAAATGTGACAGGCAACCTGTAGGATATCAAAAACTGACATTTGACAAGAAGTGCTGTTGCTTCGAAGCAAGGATGCACACTTGAAGATACACATTTTCAATTGGTACTTTTGATCTCTTTCTAACATTTAAAAAAAGAAGTGGGACAGGAAACCTAACACAACTTTAGGGGCATAGAGACAGTCAGACCATCCGACCGACAGACAGATAGATAAGATAGATGTATGTATTTGAATTGGGAAAAATGGCTGGTAAAAAAATCTAAGCTGCTGTTAAAATTGGGCATTCACAAGTCACAGTGGCTGGTAGGCAAAAAACATAAATTTCCAACCTGTGGAATGAAGAACTTACAAGAGAACATGAAACAAACATTCTAGGATCATTGGATGAATTTCTAAAAAAATTTAATCAATATATTTTTTGGCACATGAACGTTTTATGTGCCAAAAAAACTTTTAACAAAATACCCTGGATGTGCTCTAACACAGATACCATATTCCACAAGCATGATCTGCATTTAAAATGGCACATGGCACATGTTGTAGACATATACACATTGCCTTTTGAAGAGCTAAATATAGCTACGGCAGCTGTCAGTGAATGCTTCTCTTTTGCTATGCTTTTGTGTGTCCACTGCACATCCTTCACAAAGTGATAACCCACTTCAATGTTCTCCCTGGGGACCAAAACGACAGCACTATAAACAGTGGGAACCATTCACAAGTCATCTTTCACATAACCAAACTGCAACAGTAAAGTAGGTGGTAAAATGACTCTTTGTGCTCTAGAAATGATAGGGCTGCTTAGCATGGCATGACACATTAAATATAAATGAACCACCACAGACAGAATAAATGAGGAGAGAGAAGTGATCAAACAAATTCAATCAATGAAAGCAAGTAATTGTCATAAATGAACTCCACGAGGAGATACCAGAAGCACGATCACCAAATGAAAAGCTGGTTCATTGCTGTAGACTGCTTTTGCTTAAATATTTTCATGCTATAGTTAATAATTAAAATGGCACATACTTTGGGTAGTAACAATGGACGGCCTTGATCTGCGAACGTGTGCATCACTATTAAATGTTCACAGCCAGAAGTGTTGATTTCCCAATCGTTTAAGTGAATTAACTTTACGAGGTTTAGCATCAGCAATTGTGGACCTCATAGGTAGTCCAAGGTCTATTGCAGGATTTGTAGTGCTTTGCTGAGCTGCCACCAGTCAGGGTGGTTTAAAAACAGATAACTGCGGCATACTTAGGGAACTCACAAAGAATGCTAATTGGCTAATTCATATATATATATATATATATATATATATATATTATACACACACACACACATACACACACACACACACACACACACACACACACACACCCCCATAGAGTGGTGGCACCAGCACCTCATTTGGTAGCACTGGTGGGGCCATTGGGGGTTGGGTTCCAGAAACTAATAATAAAAGTGGTATTATTATTATATTAAAAAATAAGTCCAATTACTAGTCATATTGAATATTCTGCCCCACTGAAATGCTCATTCAACAGTAAGGTGTTGAATTTGAGTTGGTATGCATATTTAAATTTACTGGTATTAACAACAGGAAGGTTATTTATAAAATCTAGAAAAAGTAAAAATGTAACACCTAATTTTTATAGGGCTAAATTATTCTGACAGTGCAACTGAATTGGGACTCATTTCATCAGGTTATTGTTGATTCAAGTTCAGTCATCTCTAGGGAAATTTGAAGGCAAACAAAACAAGTTATATTTTTCTTCAATCAGAGAGCATCAGGAGAGAACAGATTTTACACAGAAGGAAAACTAGCGTTATCCATAATTCACAAAGGTCCAGACTTTAAAGCCCTTGATTCTATTTTGTATTTGCCTTTATGAAAATTTACCATATATATATTTTTTTATATAGTTTTAACAGTGGTTAACCAGACCATGGTAACCACAGGTAAAACCAAGCATGGACTGTCATTACCATGGTAAGATGTAAAATGATTTCTAATACAAACTTAAAACTATAAATACATAAACATTTCGAAACGGACAAAAATGTATGATATTCCCTAACTCCCCTAATGTAGCCTATTCTAAATTTTTCTGGACTCAAGATGGCGCCGAGTATGGCTGCTGCGTTGCGAGCTCCGACACAACATAGCAATGGTTTGTTTGTTTTGTTTACAATTCTTATGTTTTTTTGTCTTGGATGTTGTCTGCCTTATTGTCTACGACAGACAAACACTTTTGGACATTGGTTCAGCGATCTCACACCGAAAACCGGACTTCACATTCCTCAATGCCGACCCGCTGTTTACAAACACGCAAGCGGAGCCCTTTGTTGGGCAGCACGGCCGCGGAAACACAGGAGGAAAAGGGGAAACAGAGCCGGCGTTCTCATCAGAGTAAGACGCCGCGCAAATCGACCCCCGCTACCCACTATTCTACTGGCAAATGTTCAGTCTCTGGATAACAAGCTCTGCGAGCTGAAAGCGCGGATCTCTTTCCAACGAGAGACGAGGGACTGCTGCATTATCTGCCTTACGGAAACTTGGATGTCTGCGGAGATTCCAGACTCAACCATTGAACCCGCGGGGTTCTCCATGCTCTGAGCGGACAGAGCGAAAGACCTCTCAGGTAAAACTAGAGGAGGTGGTGTATGTTTTATGATCAACAAATCCTGGTGTGATCAGAGGAACGTACATTCCATCAAGTCTTTCTGTTCTCCTGATCTGGAATTTCTTATGCTTCTGTGTCGACCATTCTGGCTACCGAGGGAATTCACAGCGGCCATTATCACTGCTGTGTACATTCCCCCACAAGCCGACACAGACCGGGCACTCAAGGAACTGTATGGGAGTATAAGTGAGCAGGAAACCGCGCACCCTGAAGCCGCGTTCATTGTGACCGGGGACTTTAATAAAGCCAGTTTAAAATCAGTCGCACCAAAATATCACCAGCACATTAGTTTCAACACACGAGGGGACCGGGTTTTGGACCATTGCTACTCTCCGTTCCGGGATGGCTACAAATCCCTCCCCCGCCCACCATTTGGCAAATCGGACCACTCTTCCATTCTGCTTCTGCCCGCTTACAGGCAGAAATTTAAACAGGAAGCACCCACCCTCAGAACGATCCAGTGCTGGTCGGACCAATCAGACTCTACGCTACAAGACTGTTTTGATCGCACGGACTGGGAGATGTTCCGGTCCGCCTCTGATGACGACATCGAGCTTTACGCTGATAGCGTAATGTGTTTCATCAGAACGTGCGTAGAGGAAGTGATTCCGACCAGAACTGTGCGAATCTATCCAAATCAGAAGCCGTGGATCAATAGCGAGGTTCGCGCGGCACTTAATGTGCGGACCTCCGCTTTTAATTCCGGGAACGTGGAGGAGCATAAACAAGCCAGTTATGCCCTCCGAAAAACTATCAAAACAGCAAAACGCCAGTACAGGAGCAAGATTGAAGGACAGTTTAACACCACCAACTCTAGAAGCATGTGGCAGGGAATTAACATCATCACGGACTTTAAAGGGAATAAAAACTCCGCCATGAACACCGCTGCCTCTCTACCGGATGAGCTAAATACTTTTTATGCTCGTTTCGAGGGAAATAACACCGCCCTCACGGAGAGAGCTCTCGCGGCTGAAGCTACAGAAGTTAGTTCACTCTCCGTCTCTGTAGCGGATGTAACCCGATCCTTCCGACGGGTGAATATCCGCAAAGCCGCGGGTCCAGACGGCATTCCGGGCCGCATCAGAGCGTGCGCGAACCAGCTGGCTGGTGTTTTTACGGACATTTTCAACCTTTCCCTCTCTTTGTCTGTAGTCCCCACATGCTTTAAAACATCCACCATTGTGCCTGTTCCAAAACAATCAAAAATAACGTGTTTAAATGACTGGCGTCCTGTTGCTCTGACCCCCATCATCAGCAAATGTTTTGCGAGACTAATCAGAGATTACATCTGCTCTGTATTACCACTCAATCTTGACCCACTGCAGTTTGCATACCGCAACAACCGCTCCACTGATGATGCCATTGCATCTACAATACACACTGCTCTCTCCCACCTGGAAAAAAAGAACACTTATGTGAGAATGCTGTTTGTAGACTACAGCTCAGCATTCAACACCATAGTGCCCTCCAAGCTAGATGAGAAACTCCGGGCTGTGGGCTTAAACAGCTCGCTGTGCAGCTGGATCCTGGACTTCCTGTCAAGCAGACGCCAGGTGGTTAGAATAGGCAGCAACATCTCCTCATCACTGACCCTCAACACTGGAGCCCCGCAGGGCTGTGTTCTCAGCCCACTCCTGTATTCCTTGTACACACATGACTGTGTGGCAACACATAACTCCAATGCCATCATTAAGTTTGCTGATGACATTACGGTGGTAGGTCTGATCACTGACAATGATGAAAGGTGTCAAGAGCACAACCTCTCCCTCAACGTCAGTAAGACAAAGGAGCTTGTGGTGGACTTCAGAAGAAAAGACAGAGAACACAGTCCCATCACCATCAATGGAGCACCAGTGGAGAGAGTCAGCAGCTTCAAGTTCCTGGGTGTCCACATCACTGAGGAACTCACATGGTCCGTCCACACTGAAGTCGTTGTGAAGAAGGCTCATCAGCGCCTCTTCTTCCTGAGACGGCTGAGGAAGTTTGGAATGAACTGCCACATCCTCACACGGTTCTACACCTGCACTGTGGAGAGCATCCTGACTGGCTGTATCTCCGCCTGGTACGGCAATAGCACCGCCCACAACCGCAAAGCACTGCAAAGGGTGGTGCGAACTGCCAAACACATCATCGGAGGTGAGCTTCCCTCCCTCCAGGAAATATATACAAGGCGGTGTGTGAAAAAAGCTCGGAGGATCATCAGAGACTCCATCCACCCGAGCCATGGGCTGTTCTCACTGCTACCATCAGGTAGGCGGTATCGCAGCATCAGGACCCGCACCAGTCGACTCCATGACAGCTTCTTCCCCCAAGCAATCAGACTTCTGAACTCTTGATCTCCCACGATCAAAATACATCAGCCCTGCACTTTATTACTCTTTTATCTCACACCGGACTGTCATAAATTATATTACTGTTATTATATTATGTCTCTCTTAACAACTGACTATCAACCGACAGCCTGAATGTCAATACAGTACAATACTGTACATTCTATATATATATATATATATATATATATATATATATATATATATATATATATATATATATATATATACACTTTTTTATATATATTTTAATTTTTATTGAATAATGTGTATCTATATAGTATCTATATAGTAAAAAAAAAAAAAAAAAAAAAACAGCGTATTGTATACTGTACAGTGTATGTTATTATTTGTATATTGTTGAGTGTAATTATGTGTATAACAGATGCTTAAATTGTGTTGTGTTAATTTGATGTTTTAAGTTGAGTGTAATTATGTATAACAGATGTTTAAATTGTGTTGTGTTAATTTGATGTTATTGTAAATTGGTATATGTCTCATCACTGTCACGACTGCTATGTTGATCGGAACTGCACCCAAGAATTTCACACACCATTGCACTTGTGTATATGGCTGTGTGACAATAAAGTGATTTGATTTGATTTGATGTATTAGCAGTAATATGATATTTATTATGAATATATTTCAGCCTAAAATACAATAGTTAATACAGTTAGTGTTACTATACTAAATACATGGTAATTCTTTAAAGGGCGTTGATGTGTGAAAAGTCTTATTTATATCTGTGCTCCTGTTCATCTTGTCAATGCTGTTCAGAATGTCGGGCTGTTTAATTTGGTTTTAAACTAGTTTTCTCACCAAGGGTTTTCATAGAGGTTTGCACCAGAGAATTCTGTACTGAATTTAAAATGGTTTCCGCAACCCGCGCCGACACGGCGTACATACATACATACATACACTCACTTTGCACTTTATTAGGAAAATTATGGTAATAATAAAGTGCCCAACGTGGTCTTCTGCTGTTGTATCCCATCCGCCGCAAAGTTCGAAACGTAGCTCATTCGGAGATATTATTCTGCTCACTACAATTGTACAGAGTGGTTATCGGAGTTACCGTAGCCTTTGTCAGCTTGAACCAGTCTGGCCATTCTCTGCTGACCTCTCTCATCAACAAGGCGTTTCCGTCCGCAGAACTGTCGCTCACTGGATATTTTTTGTTTTTGGAACCATTCTGAGTAAATTCTAGAGACTGTTGTACGTAAAAATCCCAGGATATCAGCAATTACAGATATATATATATATAAAACCGATTGTGAGGTGTAGCTCAAACTCATCCCATCGGTCTAGCTAAGGCGAGAAGGGTGTCTGCCTTGACTAAGCAAAGCATATTGAAGTGTAACAGGCATCAGTCGTTGGTTTGTTTACACGGTTGATATTTTCCATGAAAAAGATATGAATTGTTGCTGTAATACCTTTAAAAAGGGAAAACCAACTCTATGTGTGAAAACAATAATTGTCTCCCTTTCAATCAGCTGTGAAGGAATGGTGGTGTTTGGTTGGAGACCGTGGAGAGAGCTGGAAATACAGGCTTTGTGCAGGAACACAATACTTACAGTTACTCCCTGAAACCCACAAACTGGAGCAGCTAGTTTTCAGCCGCAGTCATTTCTTATACATCAGACGAAACAGGAAGGACTGCATCTATGTAGTCAACAAGGGTATGAACTGAGAATGACCCAATGGAGAATCATGTTGCCGTTAATTAGTACTCTCTCAGGTAAATGAATGCAGTGGAAAGGAATCAAATCGATTAGCTCTGAAACTAGTCGACATGTTGGTTCTTAGTCGACTGATCGTGGATTACAGAACAACCAGCTTAAGATGCGGATCTTGTGTTCAAAAACGGCATCCCAGTGTTTCTCTATGCAAATATACAGTCAATTCTGATGGATGGATAAATGGATAGTAAGATGGATGAATGAATAGATAGATGGATAAATGAATGTATAGATGGACGGACAGATGGACAAATGGACAGACAGACAGAAAATGTAGAGGTATTTTCGGGGTTTTTTCTTCTTCTTTTTAAGATACACAGTTTACACTGTTTACATAAGGTATACATCGACCCACTGACTACTTTCCTGGATGACTCGACAAGTAAATATGTTTATTCGTGCAAGCACTTTCTCAGTTAAATGAATGCAGTGGAAATGAATGTCAGTGATCAAATGATCCACAAGAGAGGAGTTGGTCTCTTGGATGACAGTCTCTCTTACTCCACTAGCTCTGCCATCACTATAATCCTCCTCCATATTAACGGCCCCCTTCAACCCCCTTCATCCTCCCAGAAACAGTAGCCCAATTTATTCAGCTTCCCGTCTTTCCCACATCACAGGACAATAAACAATGGTGAAATTAAAAAAATAGAGGGAGAGCAGCAGAGAGCTAAAAAGGACAAAGACAAAAATGGAGAGCGTGAGATGACAGGTCAGAAAATTGAGAAAGAGAGGAAGGACAGATGAGAAAAGTCAAAAGAGAAAGAGGACAGCAGGGTTATTATATTTTTGCATTAGCTATTATTTCTATTCTATTCTATTTAATTAAGTTTTCATTAATTTTCCACACAGTGACTTCTCTAGTTTCAGTTTAGTTTTAGTTTTCAGTAAATTAAATTTGGGAACACATTTGGATTTGGGTTCCATTCGTTAACATTAGTTAATGCATTAGGTATCTTAAACTAACAATGAAAATATATGTTTTACAGCATTTATTAATATTTGTTAATGTTATTAGTAAAAATACAATTGTTCATTGCTAGTTCATGTTGGGTCATAGTGCATTAACTAATGTTAACGTATACAACTTTTGATTTAAAAAATGTATTATTTTGTTGAAATTAACATTAATAAATTGTATAAAAAGTACTGTTCATTGTTAACTAATGTTAACAAATTAAACCTTATTGTAAAGTGTAATATTTCAGAGCTGTTAGCATTTATGCATTTAATGTATTAACACATTTTATTTCAAATACGTTGAACAGCAGTACATTTTCAGGGTCATCTAGTGTTATCACTATTTAGTGGCATATTCATGTTTATTGCAGGTGATTTGTAAATGTTTAAAATCTTATACTGTGTATCAAAAGCTAAAATTAATATGTGGTCGTTTCTACTTAATTTTAGCTAATATTGGAGTCATGAAAATGTACCCCATTTATGTTTTTATGTTGGTACACTAAAATATATTCATTTAGTTTTCGCTTTAGTATTCATTAATGATAACATTGAGACAGGGGAGAGAAGAGTGCGTGGAGGGAGTCTAGGGAGTTTGGCGAGCTGGGGCTGCTTATGCACCCTGCCACCCCACATCACAGGCCAGAGGTTGATGAATGAATGGAAGAGCATCCTAATAATAGAACTGACCAAAGGAGTTGGGATGATCACCGTGAAGTGGTGTCTGTAGAAGAAGGGGGGGTTGCGCAAGCCATTTGAAGAGGGAAGGTCAGGGCAATGACCTCGGCTGGCTTGTTCTGAACTCATTTCAGATGTACCAAAACATGCAGAGGAAAAGGTGCAAAGATAAAACGGCACCCGTAAATTCCTGGAGCCAAGCATGAGGAATCTAAATACAACAACGTCCAAAGGTCTGAGACCACTCGTGAAAATGCTTCTCTTTTAAAGACAGTGTGCACTCAAGCTGGCGTGGACTTCACAAGTTTGTACAAAATCTGATGATCCATCTTATCTCAGCATGATTTGAGAATGTTCCAAAGAGCCTCTTGTGTAATTCAGTGGAGGCATGGAAATCAGACCTTTTGCACAAAGGGGTTAACATGATCATTACTTTTTTGATAAGTGACTTAGAAATAGTGCATAATCTTAAATATTTTTTTTTTAATTCATTTTATGTCATAACGTTTCTTTGTTTTAAAAATTTTTCAACAACAAAAACATCAAAATGAGATTTTGAATACCAGATTTTCAATGTGGTCTCAGACATTTGGACCACACTGTTACTCAGGCTGTCTGCTGTCTAAAGACTTACCGAACTGTCTGAATCAAGTGTGGTAAACCAACATTTCATTCCAAATTACTGCCGTGGAAAATCTCTGCAACAAAATAATTAGTTTGCACTTTGAGGCCGCTGGGAAAAGAGAGCGGGCTGTGTTTACAACCCTCGATCACCAATTTCGAATACAAACCTCCACTAACAGCAGTGAGTTAAGACAATAAAGCTGGGCATATATTTGCATATCACAGAGCTGGAAGGAGCCAGGCGATAAAACGCATCCATAAATCTGGATAAACAAACCGAGGGCCTGACACACACTGATACAGAGAGGGAGCGCTGCAGGTACTGTGGCTTAAGGTGCATCTCTAGTCCTTTCAAGCTAATCTAATCAGTGTTAAATGTAATGAGGCAAAATGGTAAGCAAGCTGGCAGGTCTAGATGATAGCTGTGCACTTAATAAATCAAGTAAGAGGAGTTCTCCCGGGCGACAATGATTGCTTTGTTGTTGTGATGTTGTTAGGATAAAACCTCTTGTACAATTAGCCAGCAGACAAGTAGCATGCTTAATAATAAACTGATTTTTTATTCACGTATGAGAGTCGTGGGTATGAGACAGCTATGTTAATGAAAAACAGGTTGTAACATACAGTGGGGTGTGAGTAAAGTCCGAGTCCACATTAGCTGCTTTTCCACCATCAGGCCAGTATGAGCCAGGGCTATCAACTGGTCAGCCGGGGCCAACAGCCTCGGACCTTCGAAAATCAATCTGCATTCCCATCATCAGGCCAATAGCCACACAGCGTCACCTTAAAACCCATCATTAATACACTGCCCTAGTGCCAACGTCACACACCCTGCCAATTTCACAAGCAAGATGGAAGCTCAAGCTGAGGAATCAAACTCTGGATACTAGCAAGCCCACGAAATGAACACGGATTTGTACTGTGCCTGCAATTTTTTTATTTTTTCCCAAACCTGTACCGTTGTGCACTGGATACACAACTTGGCAAGTTCCGAGACGATATACTTAATCACGTCTTCGTTTCGGCAGATGCTGTCAATCTGACGTTGCACATTTTCATCAGCCCAAATATTAGAGCCCTGATTTTGTCTACTGACCAGTATTTACGATTCTCCACTATCTGTTGATCTGTTGAGGTAAGCTGGCTAGATATGAACAAATTGGGGAATGAGTATCTTGGTGCTGACCCTCTGACCTGGCCTAAACTCCACCTTAAACCGCACCTCAATCCCCAGTTGGCCTTCTTTGGCCCAAGTGTAATCAGAGGGCCAAAGGCACTTGGCCGTTGGCCCCCAAAGAAGCCCCAGAAGTGATTTTGGGAACGTAACTGGCCCTGGCATGCATTAGCACCTCATTAGGCCCGATAGTGGAAATGGGGCTATTGAATCTGGGATTCAAAATCCAATAAAAACCTGAAAAATAAAAGTTTTAGGACTAAAAACTAAATGTAATCAAATAAACATTATGATGCAAACTAATATACAATTTATGAAATACCTAATATTTTAAAGTCCCCAATCAAAAAACAAATAATGTTAGATTTCCTTGCTTCCACTGAAACAAGATACTCATTTGAACATTCTCACATTGTGCTGGATTACCTGATCAGCAGATTTTGCACAAACTTTTGAAGTCCATGCTAGCTCAAGTGCATGCTGCATTAAAACAAAAAGGGAACATACCAAAAATAAAGGAATTATGACATTCATGTTCATTTTTTTTATTCAACCCTTCACTCAAATTGTTATGTTTATAATATAACTTGCAATGAAACTACTGTATTAAATTAGAAAAATGCAAAATACAAACAGTGGACTTTTGAGCATCGCTGTATATGATTTAATGATTTCCTTAGGACTTTCTCAATATGTTTGCCAATTTTCCACAGCTATATTTAAAACAAATACCATTTCTTGGCAATATGTTCCATTGATGAAGCTTTAAAATACAGTGCTGTGAAAAAGTATTTGCCCCAATCCTGATTTCTTCTGTTTTTGTGTATACCTCATACTAAATTGTTTAAAAATTCAAACAAAATCTAACATAAAACAAAGGCAATCTGAGTAAACACAAAATACAGTTTTTAAATGATAACGTTATTTATTGAAGAAAAAAAGTTATCCAATACCAACTAGGCCTGTGTGAAAAAGTATTTGTTACTAAATCCCCAAATCTATGAAACTGCATTCATAATGGGGTTCAGCTAGACTAAACACATCCTGGCCTGATTACTGCCAGCCCTGTTCATTCAAATCATACATATGAACATATGAAGTCATATTTTATATGTATATCACATAAATAATATTATTTTCGAAATACAGTTGTGGCCAAAAATATTGGTACCCTTGGTAAATACACTATATTGCCAAAAGTATTCGCTCATCTGCCTTTAGACGCATATGAACTTAAGTGACATCCCATTCTTAATCCATAGGGTTTAATATGACGTCAGCCCACCCTTTACAGCTATAACAGCTTCAACTCTTCTGGGAAGGCTTTGCACAAGGTTTAGGAGTGTGTTTATGGGAATTTTTGACCATTCTTCCAGAAGCGCATTTGTGAGGTCAGACACTGATGTTGGACGAGAAGGCCTGGCTCGCAGTCTTCGCTCTAATTCATCCCAAAGGTGCTCTATCGGGTTGAGGTCAGGACACTGTGCAGGCCAGTCAAGTTCTTCCACACCAAACTCGCTCATCCATGTCTTTATGGACCTTGCTTTGTGCACTGGTGCGCAGTCATGTTGGAACAGGAAGGGGCCATCCCCAAACTGTTCCCACAAAGTTGGGAACATGGAATTGTCCAAAATCTCTTGGTATGCTGAAGCATTCAGGAGTTCCTTTCACTGGAACTAAGGGGCCAAGCCCAGCTCCTGAAAAACAACCCCACACCATAATCCCCCCTCCACCAAACTTCACAGTTGGCACAATGCAGTCAGACAAGTACCGTTCTCCTGGCAACCGCCAAACCCAGACTCGTCCATCAGATTGCCAGATGGAGAAGCGTGATTCATCACTCCAGAGAACGCGTCTCCACTGCTCTAGAGTCCAGTGGCGGCGTGCTTTACACCACTGCATCCGACACTTTGCATTGCACTTGGTGATGTATGGCTTGGATGCAGCTGCTCGGCCATGGAAACCCATTCCATGAAGCTCTCTACGCACTGTTCTTGAGCTAATCTGAAGGCCACATGAACTTTGGAGGTCTGTAGCGACTGACTCTGCAGAAAGTTGGCGACCTCTGCGCACTATGTGCCTCAGCATCCGCTGACCCCGCTCTGTCATTTTACGTGGCCTACCACTTCGTGGCTGAGTTGCTGTCATTCCCAAATCGCTTCCACTTTGTTATAATACCACTGACAGTTGACTGTGGAATATTTAGTAGCGAGGAAATTTCACGAATGGACTTGTTGCACAGGTGGCATCCTATCACAGTACCACGCTGGAATTCACTGAGCTCCTGAGAGCGCCCATTCTTTCACAAATGTTTGTAGAAGCAGTCTGCATGCCTAGGTGCTTCATTTTATACACCTGTGGCCATGGAAGTGATTGGAACACCTGAATTCAATTATTTGGATGGGTGAGCGAATACTTTTGGCAATATAGTGTATGAGCAAAGAAGGCTGTGAAAAATATGTCTTTATTGTTTATCTTTTTGATCTTTCATTCAAAATATTCATAAAAATCTAACCTTTAATTGAAGTAAACTAATTGAGGGGGAGGGGGGTGGGGTGTCTCATAATTAATTAAATATTTTCCTCCATAACACATTTGCCACAATTATTGGCACCCCTAGAAATTTTTAATCTTATGAGTAAAATATATCTAGTATATTCCCATTCATATATTAATTTTTTTTTAGTACACCTAGGTGACTAGGACCATTAAATTGTTCAGACATGACTTCCTGTTTCACATGAGCATAAATATGAGGTAACACACAAGCTAAATTCCCTTAGTCATCCATCACAATGGCTAAGACCAAAGAATAAAGTTATGATGTGCAGCAAAAGATTGTTGAGCTTCACAAAATGGGAAGTTACTATAAGAAAATAGCTAAAGCATTAAAAATGCCCATTTCCACATCAGGCCAATAATTAAGAAGTTCCAATCAACTGGAGATGTTAAGAATCGGCCTGGAAGAGTATGTGTGTCTATATTGTCGCCACGCATATTGAGCAGGATGGTTCGAGTGGCCAAAAATTCTCCAAGGATCACAGCTGGAGAACTGCAGAAATTGTTTGGGTCTTGGGGTAAGAAAGTCTCCAAAACTACAATCAGACGTCACCTACATCACCACGAGTTGTTTGGGAGGGTTTCAAGAAAAAAGCCTCTGCTCTCATCTAAGGATAAACTCAAGCGTTTTCAGTTTGCCAGACACTACTGGAACTTCAAATGGGACTGGGTTCTATGATCAGATGAAACAAAAATAGAGCTTTTTGGCAGCAAACACCAGAAAGGTAGCCATCTGGAAAAGTACCTCATGCCCACGGTTAAATATGGTGGTGGATCTTTAACGTTGTGGGGCCGTTTTTATATCAGAGGTCCTCGACATCTTGTTCGGATGCATGGCATCATGGACTCAAATACCAACAGATAAAAAAAATCAAAACCTGACTGCCTAAAAGCCCAAAATGGGCCTGGTTGGATATTCCAGAAGAACAATGATCCACAACGCACATCAAAATCATCACAAAAATGGTTCACAGACAACAAAATCAAGGTTCTACCATGGCCATCCCATTTCCCTGACCTGAACCCCATAGAAAACCTGTGGGGTGAACTGAGGAAGAGAGTCCACCAGTGTGAACCTCAGAATTTGAAGGATCTGGAGAGATTCTGTATGGAGGAATGGCCTCAGATGCCTTGCCATGTGTTCTCCAACCTCATCAGGCATTTAAGGAGAAGACTCAGAGCTATTACCTTGGCAAAGGGAGGTTGCACAAAGTATTGAATAAAAGGGTGCCAATAATTGTGCCACACATACTGTATATTTGACAAAAATATTAGTTTTTTTAATAAAACTTTTATTTTGTTTGCAATTGTTTGATATCCATTAGAGGATAGATTTTTGTGAATATTTTGAATGAAATATCAAAAGGATAAACAATAAAGACATATTATTCACAGCCGCCTTTGCTCATATTTACCAAGGGTGCCAATATTTTTGGCCAAAACTGTATATGTGAACCCAGTATTGCACTTAAAATTACCTTAAATGAAAGTCAGTGACTGTAATATGATTACAATAATTTTAAATGTAATGAATTAGACTACTTTTTGACTTTAAAAGTAGTTAGATAACAGTAACTAATTCCTTTGTAATCAGATTAAACCCACCACTGGTGACTATGGCTGACTAGTTAAAAAGTTGATATTTTTAGTAGTATTGCTTTAATTAGCATGTTGACAATGTGCTGTGCTTTAGCTGTAAGACTAAAACCCTTTTGGAAAAATTTAGAGCACCACATTCACACATCCACATTCAGACGGACATCTTTGGCCGTTGCAACACGTCTCATACTGTTTTTAGTATCCCGCCATGAGCGTTGTGTCTTTCAGATGGTGTGTCAAATTTAAAAAAGCTGTTTTTGAACGCAAGACCGTGTCTTATGTAAACTTCCTCATGTCAGCGCTTCAATGCACTGCTCAATGGCAGCATCAAGTGTCGCTTTGACCTCCACATAAAAACGCTACAGAGAACGTCTTGTTTTGATTATAACACTGGCATTGCCATGTAATAAAACATCCTCTGAATAGTCTGTTAATATTTTTTCACACCATGACAACTGGGTCAAAATTAAAATTATTTGAACTTTTAGTGCCGCACTACAACGCTTGACAGAAGCGCAGTGTGCCACCAGCGGTAACATTGACGTTTGACTCCATAGAGCATAAAGTATTCAGCAATGCTGACACGAGTGATGTGGAAACCCATCAAGAAACGTGTTAGATTGGGGTGAGGTAACTCAAAACCTTCCTTAAAACCGATTAGTCAGTTACTCATTTAGACAATCTACTGATTAGTTTGATTTAGAAAATCTGTAGTTTTGCACATCCCTATCAGCAAGCAGTGACCAGCACGCGTACAAAGTGCCAGATGTCCAAAAGCCCTCTCATTATGTCTTTGGATCTGGGTCAGGCAGGTTGTAGCTCTTGTGGGGGTGGTTGTCAAGAACTATTTTAACTTTATCCATCATCGGGGAGCTGCTTGCAAAACTGTAGAAGCTTGTGTTGAAAAAGTGTTGAATCAGTGAAAGAGCTCAACTGTTTTCGTGACCCCAAAAGCAGAAAGCCTCTTGGCAGAGGCTGTTTTCCCCCGCTGTTTGCAGTCTGTAAGCGATTGAACCTCAAGAGTCTGAGCTTAATACAGCTAATCGAAGGCAGTCCCATTTAAGAAAGATGAGATGCTTTCTTCACCCCATGGTAGTGTGCGCGCATGTTTTAGGAATTCAGCTTCGGTTGCCAGGTCAAAGCTGGAATGTTTTAGTTTAGAGATGATCCGGTCAAACAATACAAATCAGTATTTTGGTCTTCTCTTTTAGTCAAAATATATGAACATCCTTAAAATAAAACTAGATTTTACAGCAAGAATACAGTATATCTTAAGTTTATTTTTCTTCCCCCAGTGGCAAATAGTTTTAAATTCTTTTGAGCATGAATCTAGCAAAATTTCAATCCATTCTTATTCCAAAGGCGTCAAATATTGCCGCTTGTGCTTTCGGTATACATAGATTAATGCGCAGGGAGTCTTGCACAAGCAGCTCTATTTGACACCTTGGGAGTGAGAAAGGGTTAATGCTAAAAACAAGAGGAAAAAAGAAAGAAAACTTAATTCAAGATATATCTTAAGAAAATGTATCTTGTTTTAAGGATGTTTTAGATACATTTACACGAAAACAAGCCAAAAATACATTATTTATTTACTTGTT
This sequence comes from Myxocyprinus asiaticus, assembly GCF_019703515.2. NCBI lineage: Eukaryota > Metazoa > Chordata > Actinopteri > Cypriniformes > Catostomidae > Myxocyprinus > Myxocyprinus asiaticus. Next base: position 20,350,602 of record NC_059372.1, on the reverse strand, counting down.
TATTTATTGCTGTGTATGCTACTGCTGACATTACAACAATATACATATGGATCTAATTGTGACTCTACAAACAATAGAGCAAGCACAAATTCACATCCCTCCATCAAAAGGTCAACACTCCTGTGCTAGTGGTTTGACCACATTCTGTTAATATTTTGAAACACCCCCTTCACCCCTGCTTCTTTATGGCAAGCTAAAAGGGAATTCTCAGTACTAATGAGCAATTCAAAAAGGTAGTAATTCTCAGGAATGAGGTCATGTTTGTGTAGAATTAAACACATTTTTAAATGTTGCCAACACAGTAAAGCAACTGCAGGGCATGAACTGAACTTAACTTACTGACCCCTGTCCAGAAATACCTCAAAAGAAAAGAGAGAAAAAATACTGAAAACAACTGAAGGAATGCGAAGGCAAGGAAAAACAAGGCTCTTGGTTGCTTAGCGAACCTTAGAAAACATTACAATAACACTTCAAACGGTTAATGTTTATGTTTTTCTTTTTTTTTTCTTTTTTTTGCTCTTCAGTGAGAAAAGCATTGCTGTGTAACATAGCCAGAGCAAGCAACTGTTAACAATACTCCATTGTAAGCTCCTTACACAAATGGAACAGTGTGTACAAACTGACATTCTTCACATTCCTTTATTTTGAACTCTTTATTCACACAAACACATGATCCGTTAGTTAGACAGATATATGCTGACATTAATGCATTAAATAAAATTACTCATTTACCTTTCAATACAAAAGTAATTCTTCATTTGAACTAATTAGTATTCATTGTGTTACACTTTGTCTGGTTAACATTGGTTTTCACATCATGTTCATTGTTATAACCCTGGCAAAATAATGCATTTCACTTGGTCTGTAACTGGAGACAATACATTTCTAAGTTTGCTCCCCCAACTTTTTTTTAAATAATCCTATTTTAAGTGTTTCATTTTGTTTATCCATGGCGCAAAGAAAAAATTTAGGCTAGTTGACCATGTAAAATGACAGCTTTGGCAGAGGACTAAACAAACGCCCAAGTGGTAAGCGGTAACTCTAATATCGGTAGGGCTCACTTACCTACATTTCAGCAAATCAGTTAAAACTACTGGGCGAACCTTACGTTACCTAATTAATATTCATCAGCCATGCTAATAAGGTTGAACACAAAACCATTGCTGGAATATTTCACAACAACAGGAAGTTTGCCAGCCTACAATTTATTCTATAGATATTAAAGCTCACAGGGTAAAAATTTGACCAACTTGCAGATACTGGCATAGACACATGCCTCTACAAGCATCAAATTCATATTTATACCAAAGTACCATACATGCATTCGACTTTATTTTGGAGGACTTGGATTTTATGGCTGAAATATAGTCATATTGCATACTGCATGCCTGCGAAGATGTGAAACTCGAAAGCTATGCTGACTTGAACAACAGGAAAATCTGGCCTTGTGGCTATTCAACCATTTACAGCATGCGAGGAAGTCTCTGTCAAGAGTCCTTTTGAAAGGATAAGGGCCTAGGGAGGTTGTTTCAAGTCAACAGCTGAGAAGTGAATAAAGAAAAGGCACCAAAATTTTTATTGAAAGAGCTGGACAGAATGACACTACATCAAACTAAAATTGATTTCAGCGCTCTGTGAGACCTTCTGTTTGAAATGTTGATACATTGGTCTGCCAAAATGAGAATGCACATGAAGTTGTGACGGCCAAGACAGGAGCAGTGATTTTGTTGATCCCGTTACTAGGATTTGGCAGTTGTGTCAAATCAAATGAAACTAGACAAAAGAAAATTATATAACCATCTATATCAAGTGTAATTACTCTTTGTAGAAAAAATATATATATAAAGCAATCAGTTTACCCTTAAATTATGATGATACCCATAAATAGAGAAAATAATTAGATTTGCATTTCCTGAAGGAAAAAACAGTGCTTGCAAGGCAGCAAAATAATAGTGTTTAAGGTAAGCTTAGGTTTTAGGCTTTGGTTCTGTCACTGTGTAAATGAAACGCCTCATTAGTTGCTTTGCAATTGTCATGGTGCTGAGCAGCACGTGTCTTGTTTTGTGTTGGCTGTGCATAAATCAATCCAATCACAATTCAGTATGCAAATAGATATAAGAAAGAAGACCAATTGTAATTCAATTATGCAAATATCCCAATGAAGTCATTGCAAGTGGTTACAATTTGAATGCTGAACAGAGATTGACAATGAGAGATTTTCAAAATTGAACAGAGATAGCACACCAAATACTTACATTATTCACAAAACAGTTTGAATGGAGTCTGGTATGTATGTTAAAGCTGAAGAATGTAACTTTTTCTATCCTAGCTTAATATGCAGAGACAACTATAAGTGTGTCATTTATAGGTTGTCTCGAAAACTGTAAACACTCTCTTTGGTGCTATAAAAATTCCTGTGTTTGTTTAGACCGACCCGCTTAGACGCATCCCAACAATGTTACATAACCAATGGCGTGAGCTGGGGGTGGGACTATCTGACTGTTTGAACAACTGCAGATGAGGGGCATATTCAGAATGCTGTTTTGAATACATTGTTTATTTTTGCAACTTTGTTCGGTGGCGCTAGTGTTGCAGAAATCACATACTTTAGCTTTAAGCTATTTGGAGAATTAATTACAGAAGTTTAAAACTTAGGGTTGGGTTTTTAGATCAAACACTAACCTGAATGTTTGAGGAATATCAATACTTACAAGCACTGTGATACTTATAAAGTACCAATAATCATAATATAGTTGATGCATGAATCTTTGAGATACCATATGACATTCCACATGGTTTCAAAGCAGTCTATGTAAACATAACATGATTTTACATAAGAACACCTTTTATCACATAAACACCATCCATGATTCATAAGACAAAGATGCCATTGGCCAATATTTTAGTGTACACAAAGTTCAAACAAAAGGCTAAAAAGTCTAAATGCAAACAATGACAAGAGGCACAACCTTTTTGAACTCTTTGAAAGGGATTGTTCACAACATCAAAGGTTGTGTTGTATTCCAAGTTCATTCCACTTTGATGGTCTACTATGATATTGATGGGCTGCTAAAACAGTTTTAGCCAAATGTCCTCTCTGTAGCTTCAGCTAAACTGGTCTGGTAAAGCCATTTGCACTTCTCCGCTTTACAACCATACGAGGTAACCAACAAGTGGCCTTGGTTGTTCTACACCTGACCCTTAGTTTGACTTCAAAGCCACGGCCTGAATGCTGACTTATAGGACAGGGCTAAATCAATAAGCTGTTAACATACCTAACCATCACAGCATGCCGAATAGCTCATACAAAGATCTACACATCCAAGAATTCTGATGAGGACATGGTGTACTAATCTTGTGCAGGCAGGGTGTTGAGATGAGCTGCTGCAATAAGATAAGTGGAGCGTTTACTGTATGTTGGCAAGGTTAGAAAAAATACAATCATTCACTGCCATCTAAAGCTGGAAATTGTCTCTCAGCCATTCATTTCAGATTTAGATTGAGTTTACTGATAACAGCTGCCCAATCATAAAGCACTGCTGCCTTCATATAATGCAGAGCAAGATGTTACAGTACTGTATGTATTATTTAATGCTCTTCTAAATGCATAAAGAACTGTACAACCCTGTAGAACCAAGGTTGTTCATAACAAAAAAACATTTATGCAATGAGTCAGTAATCTTGCATAGCCATATTTTTGACTTGCAGCATTAAGTCTGGTCCTCATTGCAGCTTGTTCTGGCCAAGAACTGCCCATTTAAATAGGACAAGGCCATCTGATTGGCATGTAAATAGAGCCCGACCAATATGGGATTTGAGAGACTGATACCGATTTTAGAGAGGGAAAATTCACCAATTACCGATATGGTGGCTGATATATTAAATTTTTGAGCTGTAATGAAAACAGACCTTTTCTATGTGGATTTTTCACCGGAAAAATTTTTCATATCGGCGCATATCGGTAAAATATACGCTGATACCGATATATCGGTGATAGGCTAATATCGGCCGACCAATATATCGGTCGGACACTACATGTAAATATTAAGAAAACACAGTAGCGCTGCTTTTTCCAGATTTTATTTGATTTCGATATGATTTGATTCTGATTCATTTGGGTATATTTCAGTTATAATGTCCATTTTGCTTATACATATCAAAGAAATTCTCTCTCAGCTATTGATGTAAATAATACTAGTACCTCAAACAATACTCTGAGTATTTTTCGAAGATTTGATTTAACACTAAAGCCCTTGGTATACTTCCATTTTGACGAGAATGCTCAGCATCTGCGTTCAGTTGAACGTGAGCCTGTCAAAGTATACTCCATATAACTGTGCGCGCATACACAGGTGGTTGATGCATGCATGCTATAACTGCTAAGAGAGCAGTTCCAGACCTCCTCATGTAGATTTTCACTCTACAATATCAGGAAGATAAGACCCTTCCTCTCTGAACATGCCACACAACTTCTTGTTCAGTCACTTGTCATAACTAGACTGGACTACTGTAACGCTCTCATTGCAGGCCTCCCTGCATGTGCAATTAGACCCCTGCAAATGCAGCAGCACATCTGGTCTTTAATCGGCCAAAGAGAGTGCATGTTACACCACTCCTTGTCTCTCTCCACTGGCTGCCGGTTAATGCACGTATCAAATTCAAGGCTCTTATGCTGGCATACAGAACAGTCACTGGGTCTGCTCCAGCATACCTAAAATAATTTCTGCAGAGCTACGCACCCACTAGAGCCTGTGATCAGCTGAGGAACGTCGCCTTGTTGTACCAACTCAGAGGCACCAGAACACTTTCCCGGACTTTCGGCTTCATCATACCACGTTGGTGGAATGACCTTCCAAATCCATCCGTGAAGCTGACTCACTTTCTGTCTTCAAAAACTGACTAAAAACACATCTTTTCCGTGAGCCCTTAACCAGTCACTAATTAAAAAAATAATACTTATTGTTGCACTTTAATCTGTTTTGAATACTATTCTGATGCTAGTGAAACTTTGTAATATGGCACTTTTTCGTAGCACTGTCTCCTTAAGATGATTCTCTTGTGTTTTCCTCTTTTGTAAGTCGCTTTGGATAAAAGCGTCTGCCAAATGAATAAATGTAAATGTAAAATGTCCTCACACGTGCTCTTGAGTTGCACATCCACTGTTGTTGTTTTTACCTTCATCTCCTGTTGTTTGGTGGTGATTACATCTTCTAGAGCTTCTTCGTGACAGCAATGGCTCAATATGCAAGTGTTGCCACCTTGTGGACCCACTAATTAGTGCAAATAACTTAAGACGCATGCGCATCCTGTGCGTTCAAAGATGCATGGTTAGAAAAATTGGGCTGTGCGTGTTCAGTGCTCATGCACTCTGCTGATGACGAGATTTGCGTCACGTCCTGTACCGAAGTATACTTTGGGCTTAACCCGGCAAACTTTAGCAAATCCAGTGATTAGTTCTTCAAAAGTGCTCACTGTATCAATCCGGTACCTTGTTAACACAACTTTGTTTACAGGCAGACAGATCAAAAGAGTGCTTTTACTCCCAGAAATTTCATAAAGCTCCTGTTATTTTTATGCAAAACATGCATCAGACGGTCAGCCTGTGGGTGGTCTGAGGACGTGCCGTCTGAGGCTGAGAGTCACAAACTCCAAAATCCAAGAATTATTTAGAGTTGCATCTAGTAAATAAAATGCTGAATCCAAACTAGTCATTATGCAAAACACACAATATACAAACACAGAATAAGTCCTCATCTCAGGTAGCAGCTCTCTCACCCTATAGTGCACTTTTACTGGGACACTGGGTCTCTGGGAAAACACAGTGATAAAGTGATCATAACAATCTCAAGAACTCGACTCCAAGAACTCACAAGCAGCTGCTCTTGTGACATTATATAGGGGTGAGAGGCTTAAAATACCTCCATATCCTCTAAATGTCCTTCAGGGACAGATGTTGACTCTAAGCTGTGATGCTGAGGTAGACAAACACAGCAGCAGTTTAAGCTGTGAGAGATTAGTCCGGATAGCAGTCACTCAGTCAAATTAAAGGCATAGTTCACCCAAAAGTGAAAATTCTGTCATTTACTCACCCTCATATTTTTTCAAACATGTCTGACTTTTTTTTCTTCCATGGAACACAAAAGGAGATGTTAGGAAGAATGTTAGCTTCAGTCTCCATTCATTTCCATTGCATCTTTTTTTTCCATACAATGAAAGGGAATGGTGACTGAGGCTACCTAACATCTCCTTTTGTATTCCACAGAAGAAAGGAAGTCATACGGGGTAGGAATAACATGAGGTTGAGTACTGTAAATGATGACAGAATGTTATGTTTTGGGTGAACTATCCATTTAATATTCATATTCTTGTCCTTGACTGCACTGCAACAAGAACGAAGCAGGTGTGTGGGAGAGAGAGATTGAGAGGGAGGGTGAATGTTTATACAGAGAGATGATTTCAACAAACACAATCATATAAAATAACCAAGAGAAACGGCAAGTAAAGCATTCCAGAAATAAAGCCACATAAAGCACTTGTGATAATGCACACAAACAGCAGGAAAGAAACATCTGTGGACATCTGAATAATCACAAAGTGAGCAAACAAATAGCTGCCGTCAACACGGCCCTCAGGACCACACAAAATCCTATCAGTGTAATTACTTTTCATCTCAAAAGGGCACTAGAGAAGAACAATCCATATTCCTGTCCTAATTTCTAATTTTCATGCAAAAGCATGCTTGCCCACACATACCGAGTGCTCAAGAGAAGGGCAACTTATTTGCAGGCATTAAGATTTCAAAAGGCCACCATTTCTCATTCTCCGGTGGTATGCACTACATGCCAGCACAGGAATAATGAAGACCCAAGGATCACAAAAATAACCATCACAATAAGGCAAATGAGAGGGAGTATAGCAGAAACCACCCCTCTGTTCTTTGAAGCAATACATTTGGTTCATTATATTTAATGCAGCTTTTGCTCCTCTGGAGACCTACAGGTTGTGTCACTGTGATGTCTAGACTAGGAAGAGACCGATGAAACATTATAAGCACTAGAAATCACCTTCATGGGCCCTTAAAAGTATAGTTGACCAAAATATTTAATTGTCATTATTTACTCACCCTTATGTTGTTCCAAAACCTCTATGACTTTATTCCATGGAACACAAAAGGAAATGACAGCATCTTTTTCCCATACAATAAAGTAAATCATGTCTGAGGCTGCCATTCTGCCTACCATCTCCTTTAACAGCAATTTGCGGAAGAATGTCATACGAGTTTAGACAAACACGAGTGTGAACTATTCTCCTCATCGGCTCCACAAACTGTTAGTCTCCTAATCCAGATAATTTCTCCCAGAACACCTTTATTCATCCACTAAAGCTCTTTAAAGCTCCCATGGACCATTTTCAAAGAGTTCAATTACGTATTTCTGCTTTAATTTAGCAGGATATATCGAGCAAACTTTCTCTCTCTTAATGTTTCAAATACAGCTGTTGAGGGAGTGACAGTAAATTTGGCAACTCTCCACTTCTTAATTTCTCCTCATTTGGAAACTTGTGGAAATTAAATAGTAGATGTTTCTTTTGCTTTAGAGGAAGAGGGAGCACAGCAACAGCCCTCTACATTGTGAGTAAATCACTCACATTTGTGACTACATTTCGCACTATGTGAATAAAATATGTCTGTTATCAGCCACTGTCTAGTTAAGATTTCACTCGCCAGTGATTGAGTTGTGTAGTGGCGAAACACAAAGATTCTTTTTTTGGCCTTTTTCTCCCAATTTGGAATGCCCAATTCCCAATGCGCATAGTGATTTGCTTCAGTCCGGGTGGCGGAGGACGAATCCCAGTTGCCTCCACGTCTGAGACAGTCAACCAGCGCATCTTATCACGTGGATTGTTGAGCGCGTTGCCACGGAGACATAGCGTGTGTGGATGCTTCACGCCATCCACCGCGGCAACCGCGCTCAATTCACCACGCGCCCCACTGAGAACAAACCACATTATAGCGACCACGAGGAGGTTACCCCAAGTGACTCTACCCTCCCTAGCAACCGGGCCAATTTGGTTGCTTAGGAGACCTGGCTGGAGTCACTCAGCATGCCCTGGGACTCGAACTAGCGAACTAGCGAACTCCAGGGGTGGTAGCCAGCGTATTTTACCACTGAGCTACCCAGGCCCCAACACAAAGATTCTTTAGCATTTTTAATTTAGCATGGCTACAGACCAGTAACGCACCTGACCTGTTGAATGTGTGTTGGAAGTGTTGCAGAACTCAAGAGCTTGTAGATTTGAATTTGAGAACTTGTACAATAAACATTTGTACAAGAAAGTCAATACTTATTACGCAATAGTATTGTCGCAATACCAAAATTTAAGTAGTCGGTATCGATACCAGTAAAATTTCACAGTTCTCAAAACCAGTTTCGATCCCACAGAAAAAATATGATAATATGATAATGTGCTATTGAACACACCAGTTTAGTTACTTTTAATAATTTACTAATTATTTTAATAATAATAGATAATTATCATTATTTTCCAGAACTCCATGTTTTAAAGTTTAATTTAATTTCATCATCAAAATGGTGTCTAATCAATTCATTCTTAAAGCTTTTAACAAGTGAAAATAGAACTTTTCAACATGTCATTGCATGTTTGTTTTGGGTTTTTTTTTGCCAAACTTTTATTCAGCAGCTGTCTTGCTTGTAATATATTGCCTAATTATTATTATTAATATTATTATTATTATTATTATTACAGTGAACATTACAGTACATTTTACTATTCAGTTCTGATATATTTCTGTCACAATTTCAAGCATCCAGCTTTTATTTTTAATCGTGCTTTTATTATGACGTGTTTTTTGCCGAAAACTTTACATTTCCAGATAAACAGTCCGCGACATGGTGCAGTGTGATCATTGAAGACTTTTAAGTCACGTCTGAAATCTCATCTGTTTTACACTGTCCTTTGAGTCTGTCAAATGAAATGTAGGACACAGTTTTGAAGTGTTTGTATTGTATACTACTGGTGTTTGTGTGTGTGGTCATTTTAAAAATGTTATGTTTTACATTTCATTACTGTGAAGCACTTAGGTCAACTCTGTTGTCTTAAATGCTATATAAATAAAGCTGAGTTAAGATTAAAGCTTAAATGCTGTGATTTAATTATATAAATATATAGTCTACATGTAATACATGCTTTAAAGTGGATTAGTGCTCTGCTCTGTCATCTCAAACAATGCAAATGATTCTCAATGTCTGTGTAGTTTTCAGTGGATGTGCAGTCTGCTTCACATATTAAAGCACGCAGCTCGAATGCACACTAAGATTGCAGCCTTTAGTGGTTTAATAAATCACACTAGGACATGTTACAATTTTCACTGGATTAATTGTCTATTTCAGTGTAAAATTAGTAACAGAGCACACGTTCAAAATAAGCCTGTGAGCATTTTAAAGCAGCCGTGTGTCAGTCATACTGCGCGCTGGTACCAGATTGAGTCGGTGCTCGGTACTACCGGTACTGCAGAAACACTGGTATCGTTACATCTTTTTTATTTTAGTATCGACTTGGTACCGAAGAACTGGTACTTTGACAACACTATTATGCAAGTAAAAGTTTCCTTTAGGCTCATTCCTTGTATGTATAAAGTGATAATCTGCGTTTATAAATTGATAATCTGCCATTGTGATTTGTGTGAATGTGAATAAAAGTCATTGTTGTTGTAGCGCCTAGTGTTTATTTCAGAAGGAAACTGCTACAATACGTAGAACAATCCATGCAATTCCTATTGTGTGTGAGCACACTTGGCCAATAAAGCGCTTTCCAATTCAGATTGCCATTTACTTGTTGACGAAGGGCATGCTCACAATCCAATATGGTGCCTGATTTAGCAATAAAAAAGGTTAATTATTTATGTCCATTCCCCCTCACGGCAAAGGAGGAGCGGTTTCATTTCCTGCTTCCCTATGAACTGTCAATCTGTGTGGATGATTGCTGTGCACCAGACTGAAAATATCAAAGCCCACTCTTTTTGACAGCAACGATCCTTTGGAAATGGGGATATGATCACCATGAAACATCTCCCAGGCTGTTTAAATGGACCTGATCAGGCCATTGGCTGCAGTGGAGACTTTAGCTGGAGGCTAATGCTCCCCCGCAAGTGTCTGCGCAACATGTTGGTCTTGGTCTGTAGAGGCTGACCACACATCACCAAGGGGCATAAATACCAGGAATGTTACTTCTCTGGTGTAAGCTAATTAAGCCACATAATTAAGAATGCACAACTTATTCAAGAATGTGGTGTTTGCAAGACTGATGAGAGTCCTTTTGAGATTGTGACACTGCACAAAAGCACTTTCTCATTCTGCAGCATTGTTCAGCGAAGATGCAATATATTTCAAGGAAAAGTGTACCCAAAAATGAAAATTCTACCTGTAGGCCTATACTGTATAAAAAAATGAAATCACTAAATGGCATTTCCGGTGATCCAAGCCTTAATGCAGTGGAGATAAGTAACAGCAGCGGGGTTACTGATGTGATATCACCACATTTCGCCCAGCGTTCATTCCCACATGCGTTCTCCCATTTCCATGTCATCACTCGTCATTAAGACTCCACTGACAGATAAACAGAGCTGGAATGGTGGAATGTTCCACCACATCACAAGCAGTGACAAGTGCCTGTGCAACAACAGAAGCCCTCTGCTCTGCCTACTCCAGCTTCTGCCGACAGGAAGGCTGATAACAGGGGTTGAGAGCGTGAGATGGTTTCTAAGGGAGAGGGGGCCCGTCCGTGGTGCAGAGGTTTTAGATATGCATTAATATTCTGAGCAGATGCTCCTATCTTAGGCTCTGGCACACACTTCCTCTATTCCTCACGGTGGGGGTAGGAGGTGTGTAGATTCAGGAGCAATTTTAGAGGGGAGGTGCGAAAGGAAGGTGTATGGATGCAGGGTTTATTTTCATGTTATTTTGTCCAATGTTTGTCAATTTAATGTAGTTTTATTTTCATTAGTTTTCATTCACTGAGCACATTTACATGCACAGTTTTACAATAATTATGCTTCATAAGCCAACAACGTGTGGTAAATTAAATGCCTTAAACGGCAATTCTTTATCGGGGTATAAGGTCATAAATGGTTTAAGCATAAACTGTTTGGCACAAGTACATTTTTGCCCATTACTCCAATATCGCATTGCATGCAAACATACCGCCATTCTTATAGGCTTATCCAATGTGCGCAAGTATTGTGTGCATGCCTGTTTATGTTTTGAAGTCAAGCCCAGAGAATAAACTGATGATTTCAAGTCTGATGTAAACACGTCAATGTATTTTTAAAATAAGCTGATTTTTGGGGGCCTAGGTAGCTCAGCGAGTAAAGACGCTGACTACCACCCCTGGAGTTGCGAGTTCTCCAGAGAGAGACTCCAGCCAGGTCTCATAAGGTCTCCAACCAAATTGGCCCGGTTGCTAGGAAGGGTAGAGTCACGTGGGGTAACCTCTTTGTGGTCGCTATAATGTGGTTCTCGCTCTCGGTGGGGCACATGGTGAGTTGTGCGTGGATGCCGTGGAGAATAGCGTGAAGTCTCCACACGTGCTCAACAAACCATGTGATAAAATTTGCAGATTGATGGTCTCAGACGTGGAGGCAACTGAGATTCGTCCTCCGCCACCTGGATTGAGGCGAGTCACTACGCCACCACGAGGACCTAGAGCGCATTGGGAATTGGACATTCCAAATTGGGGAGAAAAGGGGAAAAAATATATATATAAAATAAATAAATAAAACACTGATTTTGGTAGATGTCAGCATATAGGTGTGCATGTAAACACTCAGTGTTTGTTAGTTTTAGTTGAATTTTTTTGTTTTCTAGTTTCAGTTTTAGTTTCCAGTATGCTGTAGTTTTAAGGGTTTCAAAAGTTAGCATTCTGATATTTAGATATGTTTAATGCTGTTAAATCTATTCTGTATATGCAATTCTCATTTGACATTAAAATAGCTTCATTCTGTTCTCTGTGATTTTTAAAGAGCACCTATTATGGTTTTTAAACGTGCCTAATTTTGTTTGAAAGGTCTCATACAATAGATTTACATGCATCCAAGGTCAAAAAACACTTTAATTTGCTCATAATTTAAATTGCAGCATTACCTTTTTTTTCCAGCGTCAAAAACGACTTGTTCAATGATCCGTTCTAAAGGATTCATTCTAAACTCCTCCTTTCAGAGAGCCTACTCTGCTCTGACTGATCAGATGTCCCAGTCTGTTGTGATTGGTCTACCGCTGTGTAGTGTAGTGTTTGAGGGCGGGTCAAAGCGGTTCGCGAGCAGCCAATGAAGACCAGAGGCGGGTTTTTTGTTACCAAATTATGTAGGTTAGTACAGGAAGCAAGTCTGGAATTACTAACGACTCATTTCAGGTGTTCAGAATCGGTTCTTTCTTTTCAGTCAATGGGGGCTTTCACACTGAGCATGTTTGCTGCAGTCCGATTCCGAGTGCGATTGTTCCTGGTGTCCCCCGCAGCTTTGGTCTGGTTTCACACTCACTTGATTCTATCGAAACCCAGTCCATTTGTGTTCATTTTACGTCATCACAAACACGCATGGAGAACACAAAGCGACTCATCATACTTTTTGTTTTGTTATTTTGGTGCCATTATGCACAACAGAGTGAACGACAACTGCGTATATGTGTGCTTCATGGCGTAACTCATCAGATGTGCAGAGGAAGGCGGCTTGCTGCTGCTCGCAAACAGCATTTTTTGAGGAGACAGCTGATTGCAAGGAATTCATTTGCATCTTTGTTTACACTGCACGCTTGCTTACGCTCATGTCCAAGGTGAAGTTATCGCCACCGTCATCTCCTATTATACCCTATATTTATAACCTATAATAGTATTTATATATAGTATTTATAAGGTGTATAGATAGATAGATAGATAGATAGATAGATGTCGTCATCGACTAAAACGCATGCGCAGGTTACTTCCGGAACGAGTGCGCACCCGAGTCCGAGTTGCTTTCACATTCACGTGAATCGCGCTACAGTTCCATTGCAACCGAACTCAGACCACCTCCTACAGGTAGTCTTGGGTTCGGTACCACAGTGCACTCCACAGTCCGCATGACAGCTTTCACATTACCAATTTTTCATGTGAACCGTGCTGTGTTTTGAACTAAACTGCCAGTGTGAAAGCACCCAATAACTCCATTTGTCGTGCACTTTGATTTTTGAAACTTTGCAGACTTTTTTACATTCACAAACAGCACTACATGGAAGGTAATATTTGAAAAACCATGATAGGTGCTCTTTAAAAGACTGCTCAGGGTAATTCACATTTATTGTAGGAGGACTGTAGAAGTTTCTGCAGCTGGTATTTTAATGTACTGTATATTACAAATTTTAACAAACAATTTAAATAAAATACAAATAAAAATAATAATAAAATAAAATAATTTTATTTTAGTTTAGCTAGTTTCAGAGTCATGCAAATGTAATTTACACATTTAAAAAAAACATGTTTATGGAAAATGTATGTAAAAGTGCTACAGTAAAAAAAAACTGTTAACCTTCCCACGTATGGTGAAAAATGATATTTTATTTAACAAGACTATGTATTTTACTGTAAAATATTGGAAAAAAATATGCTTTTTAAAAGAAAAAAACAATTTATATTCCCATATAGACAGTTAAAAGTGAAAAGTTTTTTTAAACAAATTTAACAGGTGTTTTTTCGCCCCGGTTACGTAATTTTTTAATTTTGTTTTATTTGCATTTAGTTTTTATTTTTGTTTTCAAACACTAAATGGATGCACTATCAAAAGTAAATGGGTTGTACTTTCCTTCATTCACACCAAATGGAATGATGCAGAGAGAGACTTAAGAAATGATTGAATCTGTAAATGCAGGCTGAATTTAAAGGAATGTTCCTGGTTCAGTACAAGTTAAGCTCAATTGAAAGCATTTGTGTCATAATGTTGATTAACACAAATTTATTTCGACTGGTTCCTCCTTTAAAAAAAAAAAAAAAAAAAAAAAAAAAAGCTAAAAGCTAAAATCGAGGTTAGAGTGAGGCACTTACATTGGAAGTGAATGTGGCCAATTTTTTTATGTTAAAATATTAGCTATTTAAAAGTATAACCACAAGACATAAAGGATATGCGTGTAAACATGATTTTAGTGTGAAAATTCATTTACTAACCTTTTCTGTGTAAAGTTATAGCCAATTTTACAACTTCATTTCCATGATGATGTAATGTAAACAAACCCTAAAACTCTAAAACAACGACAGCTCAAATAATACACAAGTTTTAACAGAAGAATTAATGCAAGTGCTTTTATAAAATTATAAGCTTCACACTTCTGCCTTTAAACCCTTCAAAAATCGGCCACGTTCACTTTCATTGTCCCCATTCACTTCCATTGTAAGGGCCTCACTGTGACCTTGATTTTTTTATTTATTTATTTTTTTTAAAAAAAGGAGGAACGAGTCCAAATTAATTTTTTTGGTAATCAATATTATGCCACAAACGCTGTCGATTTAGCTTAACTTGTACTGAACCCGGAACATTCCTTTAAAGAGAAAGCCATCACTTAAAATTGAACTACTGATGTAGACACATCAAATTGTGCTGTTTGAAATAGTAATTTAAATTATGTTTTACCCAACAAATGTTGCAATCAATTATGTGGCAGGCAGCCTACTGTGTCTACAGGTTGACTTAAAATGTATGTAGCTGATGATGTTTGCCTGTGAATTCTGCACTGAGGTGTAAAACACAGCTCTTAAAGCAGGAATCTTCCATGACAACATGATGAAACATCTCATATCTTCACAGATTACCACAAAACCTGTCCTGAAATTTTGACAAGATACTTTAAAAAGTGTTCTGCACAAAAGCTAAAGAGACTTATTTGCTTTTCTAAGGCAGGTTGAAACATGTGAACAAAACACACAATTACACTAGACGACTAATAAAAAAGCAGGTTTGAAGGGAGTATGAAACAAGGATGGGAGAGAAATCCATTCTACTTCTGTCTGATCCATGTAACACCCATTGGAGGTCATTACAGTAAAAAAAATTATTTCTTATTCTCTACCATTGTATGACATTTTGGGAGTGGGACTGAGGGTGTGTACAAAAAATGATGCATATTGTTTGGTGACTAAGCAATGAGCCTGAGGCCCACAGAGAGAAAAACAGTGTAGTACAGTTTTGTAGGTATACACAGATCAGCCACAACATTAAAACCACCTGCCTAATATTGTGTAGATCCCCCTCGTGCCGCCAAAACAGCCAAAACAGCACCAACCTAGAATTTACTCAGAATGGTGCTAAAAACCAAAAACATCCAGTGAGGGGCAGTTCTGCAGATGGAAATGCCTTGTTGACGAGAGAGGTCAACAGAGAATGGCCAGACTGGTTCGAGCTGACAGAGTCTAAGGTAACTCAGATAACCGCTCTGTACAATTGTGGTGAGAAGAATGCTATTCTGAGATGTGGGTTGGCGGCACGAGGGGGATCTACACAATATTAGGCAGGGACTACTCGACCCGTATAAATGAGTAGTCATGCAAGCCCTATGTATAAATGTATTTAGTAAATGTTTCTACATTAAAATGTGATATATTAAAACTGTATTACATTGCTGCCATAATAATGGACCATTTCAAAAGTTTACGTGATCTGGCTCTCATTTTTATTTCCCTTCTACTTAAGAGTTGCCACTCACTGTGGTGGAGCGGTGAAGTAATTTTATTATTATGAATTATTTCAAGAATTTAGGTTACACAATCCTCCAACTTTCACAACTGTCCATTACCGTCAGAGTTGTTACCACACGCAGCGCAAACATACGGCACTTAGCAGTGGTCAAAAAGGATTTCCAAAATGGCTTTTGGATTATAAACTCAGAGATATGGATTCAGACGGTAATTAAATGACCACAGGACCTTGGTGTTTGTCAAAATATAGTAGGTAATTTGGCCGGGAATTTTCTCACGGGAGGTGGGAGAAAAACAGACATTTCCGATTCAGACGGCAATAAAATCACTGACTACACCCTGTAAATGCTGGAATTACCTCACGTCCCCATGTAAAATAATTGCGGTCCAAATAGGGCTTAAGGCAACAATTCTGTCTTGGATTGTGTTGCATGGAAGAAAGTCATATGGTTTGGAACAACATGATGGTGAATGATGACAGAATTTCCAATATAATTATAATAATAATAATTATTATTATTATTATTATTATTATTATTATAATTATTATGTAACATGTTAAATGTGTATTATGTAATGGAATATTGGTGAGTAATCGTCTATTATGTTATATGTGGAAATAATTAGTTACTCGCTACTTGAGTATTCTTTAAATTGGATACTTATTCTTACTCAAGTAATTATTAGCATGAGTACTTCTACTTGAGTAATTTTTTTTAAGCTCTTTTTTTATTGGTGAAAGAAAAACAAATGTTGATCAAAGCCAAAATATTAAATGCCATGGATACATTTTTACAGAAAAGTCCTTTATTTTGTTGAGATGGGTCAAGACGACAAATTTTAATGTGATTTTGAGTGAAATTACAGGTCAAATAAATTTCCTTAGAAAGGTGGCAGTGCCATTATTTTATTTTTGTTGCATTGTCTGAGAGACCTTTGATCACCGCTTCACCATCGGGAGAATGGTTTTCTTTGCAAAACTGTGCCGTTTTGTGCATCCAGGTCAGTTGGCACGGTTATGGTTTCTTTTTCCACTGTGATAATGTGAAATCAGGATGAGAATGTACGTAACAAATACGTCAGCTGGCAATGGCCTGAGAGGTAAATATTGGAGAAAGTGCACTATGGAGGATGATCACATACTACAGTTTTTAGGACTGCTTTTTTCCCTGGTTTTTACTTTTCTAATGCACAGGAAAGGCATTGCCCATGTCACAAGGAGGAGTTGTGTATGCCACCAGACAATAACACACAGAAAGGTAGAAGTTCCCAGACTCCCTAAAAAGGAAATTTATTAACATATTATTGTACGAGTAACATATTGATAGTATATTTGAGTTTAGCTAGCTTAATCTACCTCCCTGATGAAAAAGGTGCGTAGAACAATAATGTACTATTTTAGTTAAACCAAAACCATCATCATAAAATCCTTAAGATACACTAATGGTCCGATGGTGGAAAAGCGCTTTTAGTTAATGCTAGAATAGACAATAAGATCAACGCAAGGAAAGGCTGCCATGATGACAATCCAACAACACAGTCTTCTCCTTCTTTCAGCTGCTCCTGTTAGAGGTCGCCACCGCATATTTGACTTGGCACAGGTTTTACAGCGGATGCCCTTCCTGACACAACCCCCAGTGCCTGGGGGACTAATCCAACAACACAGTATAAGTACCAAAACATTTGTTGCTTCATAACAGCACACAGCAGCATGTCAGAAATCAGCCTGTGACTCAATAATGATACACTCCCTCACTCTTCCACTATTACATTAACACAATGTGTGCAAATTGCACCATTGTGGTCAATAAAGGCCGCACTACTCAGACAATGGCTTTGAGCACAATCTCAAAATCTCACAGATCTATGACACAAAAAGCATGACAGCAGTGCTATTAGATTCCGATGTAAAAACATGCTTATGTATTCATAGAAGTCCGTCTTGCAAATCTGACGATTCTCTGCTGGACAGTGATTCCGTTCAGACAGAGATGATTTAAAGGGATAATTCACCCGAAGCTGAAAATTCTTTCATTCTTTACTCGCCATTATGTTGTTCCAAACCCCTATGATGTCCTTTCTTCCATGGAACACAAAAGGAGATGTTAGACAGCGTGTCAACCTTAGTCACCATTCAATTTCATTGCATCTTTTTTTTTTTTTCATACATTGAAAGTAGCTGTTAATGGGATTAAGCAACTCAAAAGGGGAGTGACAACCGTATTTATCTGCAGTGTGTCCATGGCAAAAATGTGTTTACAGTTTTATTGTATATTTACAGATATCTTTGGGAACTGTTACTGTAAATATGTGAGACAGCACCATGGCTGGAAGAAAAGGTGTGGGGGTGAAGAACAGGAAAACGGAGGAGGAGATGACAGGTTCGAATGAACGTGGGAGGGCAAAAAGCTTCACACCATGGGACAGATAAAACTGGAAAAGATGAGCATTAGCAGCAAGTCCATTGGGCAGCAGAGGACACCGGAAATAGGGAAAGTGCACGGCAAATTTGTTCTCATCGTAACAGAAAACACACTGACACACACAGTACACTCAGAGCCGTAACCACAATATACTTTGGGGGGGACAAGTCCCCTCCAATAATCAGATATGGCCAGATTGCCCCCCCCCCCAATAATTGATATCCTTGTTGCTGTTCTGCTACAGTCCATTATGCACCGCTGTCTAATTGTAATTAAGTTGTTGCAGGAATAACACAATGGTTTAAAAGAAAAATCTTTTTTTAGTATGCTCTGTAGTCTAACAACGCTCGTCAATGTCACTTGAAATTGCCAATCAAATCGATGAAGGCGGGACTCAAGTTTAAGAAGCAAAGAGGGAATCTCTTGGATTATTCCAGAGCAAAGCATCAGCAAGCAGTTCAGGATAAGAGTGTTAGTGCCATTTAAGATGTAAGTATCTAACTAAACATGCAACGTTTGCCCACTGTTTTATGATGGAAATGTTTTACCGACCAACATTAATTCCCAAGGGTGCAAACTATTCACCATTTGGCGAAATTTGCCATTTTGAATTGAAAATTTGTCATGTACAATATGTAATTTATATGTCATAAGTGTGAATGTGAAAACATTAACGGAGCCGTTTTCAGCATATCAGGCTTAAGAAAAAGAACGAATGTGTGTATATTGTAAAGGAATTGAATGAATGTGGTAATCTAGCAGGCTTTGAAGTAGCTTTTTAGAAAATTCACTTGAAATTGTCAAAGATAATGATCTATAAAACACAGATTGTTATCACACACAGATTAGAACTAGAACATAAGACCTGTGACTTCTGGCTTCAAATCAAATCACTTTTATTGTCACACAACCATATACACAAGTGCAATGGTGTGTGAAATTCTTGGGTGCAGTTCCGAGCAACATAGCAGTCGTGTTACTCAACTTCCATTGAGTTTTTAGGTTGTGGCAAGGACAGTGTCATATATTTTTAATGCAAATATTATTAAATATTATTGAATTTACACTCAATTTAAAATTTTCTAAATAATTTCTTTGTCTTTAATTCTAAATTGTATACTTCATCTCCTAAGAGTCTTCTTTTAAAAGAGACTATTTTATTTTGATTATGTCCTTGTCAGGTATGTGCTCAAAAAATGAGCCACCAGTTAAAGCAGTATTTCACCTAAAAATGGAAAATTTAATTTTACTCACTCATTTACTCACCCTTATGTTGTTCATAACCATATGCTGTTACTTTTTCAATATTAACTTTTTCAATACTTCCATACAATATGTTTTTTATGGAAAAGAGCAGTGTTAGGATTCTTAAAGATTGTGTTAAGATTCTCATGGGGTGGGGGGATATTTGTATTTTCTTTTTGCTAGCCATGCTGGCATTTTCATCAGTGATGAAAAGAAATTCAAATTATATTAGTCTTTTCTTTGAGACAGCACAAAAAAGAAAGAAAAGATGACAGAAACAGGTGAATTGCTAGCAATGCAGACACAGTGTTTGCCTTGTACTGTGTGAACTTAAAAGATATGTTTTTTTTTTTTAAACCAAAAATGATCCAATTTTGGGCTTTTATTGCATTTAAAGTTTTTAGTCAGGACAAAAGAGTACCATTGTTTTTGACTTCAACAACTGCAACCCCCCACCCTTCAAAATGTTTTGATCCCCCCCAATGTTTAAGACATGGTCACGGCCTTGAGTACACTACAGTATGCTAGCTAACCTCAGGCCCCTCAAAGAAGCCAAATAAATATTCTGTTTGTGAAGGGAAAGAAACTTTTTGTTTCAAATTGAAATTTTCAGATAGTAGTCATTAAACTGACAGAAACTGTTCTTTACAAATTTAAAGCAGTCATTTAGGGTGTGTTCACACTTGTAGTTCGGTTCTCTTGGTCTGGACCAAAAAAGAAAATGATACATTTAGTCCTGGTTCGCTTAGCGTTCACACTGGCATTTTTAACACCGAACCTAACGATACAAAACCAAAGGCATCAGGAAAAAGTCACAACCTGATTGGACAGCTTTTATGACGTATATTTTTTGATGAAACTTTCCGATCATCCAAAACAATGCTGGCTGCTGGGCTAAATGCCCTCGTTGGATTTATATATGTATATATGGTCGTATTTTTACCAGCTGAGAACAAACGAAGAGCTAATAAAATGTGTAAAGGAGTCAAAACAGCACCAGGAATTCCTCCGTTGCGCACACAAACGAAGATATGCTGCAAGGACGGCTGACGGCAGTTCCGACGCCTGTACCGAACTGTAATGGGCAACATAGCTCCTATGATGAGAAGAACCAGGTATGCTTGAGGTCAGTATTAGGCAAATTACTTCCTGTTTTTGGTCCGTTTAGACATCTTTTGTCTATGTTGCGTTCATATATCAATCGAACCGCACCAGAGTTCATTTGGAAGCAGACCGAGACCCACTATTCAGGCAGACTCGGTCCACTTGTTTGGTGCGCACCAAGGTTTGGATGGCAGTGTTCACACTTGTTCAAATGAACCGCACTAACAGAGCAATCGCAATAGAGTTCATTTTAATCGAACCAAACCTGCCAAGTGTGAACACACTGTGTCAACAAGTGTACTTGTTAACAGCACCCTCATGTGTACATAACATGCCCTACGTGATTATCCCATCAAATGACCTATCTGTCGTTTCTTCATTTAACCTCTCTGTTCATTTTTAACCGATAGTATTAGTCGAGCGCATTGTTAATGCCGGTCAATCGGTTAACTGGTTACCCGTTTACATCCCTAGTAGGGATGCTCCGATCGGCCACCAATCGGTATCGGTAATTTGGCCGATCACATAAACAGATCGCTTATGTCGCAAAAGACTCGCGGATCCTTTAAGACTTCAGCAGCACTGTCGTGGCATCACAGAGTGTAGGGAATACTGGCATAGTGTTGTAAGACAACAAACTTGTTTCAGCAGTTAAGAACGATGAAGTGGGAGAGGTATAGCGAATATGAAAAGTTTGTGTACTGTACTGTTAATGTGGCGTTTCACATGCGACAAGTCAAAGGGAAAACAGCACGAGCTGTGAAACAGTCCTTACTGTCGTTCATTGCGGCAGCTTCTCAGTCTCCACCGGTCATAGGCATCTCAGTAATAATGCGAGTTACAAGATGTGGTGTAATTCAAACATCTATTTTAAATATCTCCCGATTAAATGGCATTAACAATATAGCACATGCCAGTCCACAACCTCTTTCCTCTCATCTCTTGCCCTCATGAGAGAGCGTGTGTTCCCCTTATTATAGTTCGAGCAGCAACAAGTGAAAAATGAACTATTAATACAATCATCTAACTAAATGAAAAGGCAGGGAAGGAATTTATAAATATAATCATGCTTTATACAATATAAAGGTACCATAATATAATATATTAAATATAATGCAACAATAAAATATAAATTAAATAAGGAATAATAATAATTGTATGAAATAATCAATAGCCAAAAATGTCACATTAAGTTTAATTGCACCTACAGTACTGTGCAAAAGTTTTAGGAACTGGTGAAAAATGTCTTCAAAAATAATACCATAAATAGTTTTCATTTATCAATTAATGTCATGCAAAGTCCAGTAAACATAAAAAAAGCTAAAATCAATATTTGATGTGACCACTTTTGCCTTCAAAACAGCACCAATTCTCCTAGGTACACCTGGACACAGTTTTTCTTGGTTGTTGGCAGATAGGATGTTACAGGCTTCTTGGAGAATTGCCACAGTTCTTCTATCTATTTAGGCTGTTTCAATTGCTTCTATCTCTTCATTTAATCCCAGACTGACTCGATGTTCAGTAGGGGGTCTGTGGGGGCCATGCTTTCTGTTGCAGTGCTCCCTGTTCTTCTATTCTATTTACAAAAGTAATGTTTGGGAGTCTAAAATTTATATTTCCTATTGACACACTAAAGCTGAAGATATACATAACTATCTTAAGATAAATGTTTTTGTGAAACATCTTATGCGCCTAAGACTTTTGTACAGTACTGTATGGCTTATCAGTTTGTCTTCAGTTTGACACCAAGTTTCCTTTTTTAAAGGGCTATCTATCTTAATACAGAGAATATACTGTTAGTCTATACTTGTTTTAAAGTCTTATTTAAAAAAGCTTTTTTTAATAAGCCTTTTAAACTTTTTAAACTTTTTTTTGTCAGCAAAAACTAGGCAAAGTAATATTACTGAGAAGAGGAAAATTCAATTAACATTGACAGTAGGGGTGTGCAGCAAAGCCATTATCTGTATCTGTTACTATGGCAAAATTTGTAGTTTTTTGTAGATAGAACCAGATGTGGGTGTGGCTTAACCCGGACATGTCTCAAAACTAATTTTAAAATATAACCCTCTTACATGTATAGTTTCTGTATATAAAATATGCCTCAGATAATAAGAATAAGAATAAGAATATTGTTATTAATAATACAAATTATTATTATTACAATTATTATTAATTGTAATTATTATTATTATTATTATTATTATTATTTAATTATATTATTGATATATTCTTTTTTTTTTTTTCACCAGATGAAGCTGGATATGTAGGCTTTTAACTGTGGAATGTGTTTTTAACTTTGGTTTCTCCTGATATTTCTGACATTAATATCTGCTGAAACAGAATTTTCGTTTATGTCTGTGCAGTGTGCAAGTATAACAATTTTGGGGGCACGAGGTCTCAAGAAATTGTGAAATTTCAAACACACATTTTGCAGCAATTATTAAATACAAATGCAAACATTAAAAGAAATGAGAAAAAAATAATGAAGCCAACAAATAGGTCAAAGCACCTTAAATCTATATCATAACGTTTTATGATAGGCTACATTCTAGGCTTATTTTGTGTGCACATATTTTAACATAATGTGGAGGACATAATTATTTAGTTAAATTACATGTGCAGAATTAGCTAAATGCTGTGGAATAAATAGCAAGAGCGAGCCTCAATACATTTCTAGAAGAGAAAAGCGTGGAAAATGCGCTTGTTTTGGTTTCTCCGCAATCCTCCATGTGCAGAAATATTCTGAATAGATTTACAAGTAATTAAACCTCTATTGAGCATTTAAACTGTTTGGGAATAAAGCCTAAACCATGCAATTACCTTAATTGGTGATGTGGATATAAATGTGTTCAGCTTTAAGTAGAATAGGCCTACTCTTGCTTATTTTAGGACTGCTATTTTGAAATTGTGGAGACTTGGCTTTGTTAAATTATTTACCAAATTAAGCTTTTTATAGCCTATCTACATATTCACCAGATTAAAGATTTTGTGTATTTATATTTATTCCACCAGATTTTATGATCTATTCACAAGATTTTAAGTTGGGGACACAATGTGCTGACAGGGCACGTTTCCAAATAGTCGCATTTTTCTTGCATGCCCCCCTCAATAGGGCAAGAAATATTTTCACTATGTTTTTATAAAAAAAAAAAAAAAAAAAATTTAATCATGATATCCGATTACATTTTCAACCCCCTGCCCCCACTGCTGAGGGATCTGTGAATATTTTGCACGCATTTCACTTCTACCAGTCGATTTTGCTTTAAAAATTAAATGTATTAAAACACAAAAAAATTAAATAAACGAAAGATATTTCTAAATCAGGGCTCCAGACAAAAAAAAAGACAAGAGCCATTGGCTTCTAAACTGAAACATTAAGGACCCAAATGGCTGTTTTTAGTAGCCAAATAACAGATTTTCTTGATTTAGATTGAGGTTCAGAAACAAGATAGAAAGCCAAAGAAAAGGAAGTCAGCTGATAATCCATCATCGAAGGTTTAATAAACAGTATATATATAGTTGAGAAGATACTTTTGTATTCCCTTTTGTCTCATAAATGTTCACACCCCTTTCATATTTTATACAAATATAAGAGAAAAGATTTTTTTATTTAGTACTGTTCTTCAGAATCTACATTGCAGATATTTACATATAGTATGCACATAGTAGTGTGTTGTCTTCTTGAGCATTAATGAATGTTTGTACCTTGTGTAATAGTTGTGTCAAAAGCCTGATTATATGTAATTTTAATTGTTTTAAAAGATTGCCTTAGTCTTTCTTTACTGTTACCGGATGGACCCAGACACAGAGACTACAAGAGTGCAAATTGAATGAAATCCCAGATGCAGTTTATTATGCTACTCCAATCCCAATCAATAATTACCAGAAGAAAAAAAGTGGTACACAATATGGGACTTTTAATTATAAAGAAGCCTGAAATACCCATGGGACTCTTATTTTGAAATGTCTGTGTTCCCAGCTGTGAGCTCACACATGGCTGATTCGCTGAGAAAGTGAATCTGATTCAAACTGCTAACCTGAGCTCCTGCGTTCAAACCCTCATTTCTTTTCGGGTGATTCATGAAAAAGATCCGGTTCAAAAGAGTCATTTGTTTAAAACTCTCTCACACTGGGTTTGTTGTTGCATGCGGTGCAGCGAGCTCGTCAGAAACAGAAACGGTGAAAAGTGGCGCGAGACACAATGGTTTTACGCATTTTAAAAATATATTAAATAATTCACAAGATGATATCTGACAAAACCACATATGAACGCACACAATCCGACTGTTGCCAGTGGCGACTAGATTTTAAATTATTGTCGCAATTAATTATTTTTGGTCACATTTGCAACCATTTTAGTCGCAGACTGGAGCCCTGTAAATTCATATTGCATTTCACTAATTGAAAAAGCTGATAAAATAATGAAGTGGTAAACAAAAACAAAAAATGGTATATAATTACCTCCCCAAATACAAACATTTACTGTCTCCAACTTCCTTCACCGGCCAAATTTGCTGTCATGCAATACCCGTCTACGACAACAGGTGGAAAATTTCCAATATAAATTATGATCTAAAGGCAATTATAAATGTAAACATCATAATGATAATAGTAATAATAATAATAATAATAATAATATAATAAATATAGCTGCAAGCAGCGATGACGGGCCCAAGTATCATGGGTCCATTTCCACCCGATGGCTTTCAGAAAACAATGCATGATGGACACATGCATTTGGTCAAGTAAACAAGTAAGACACCATGTCTTACCTTCTGCTCAGACATAATGGTTAACAACTTTGATATGTGTGGCAAATGTAATAAATGTGTAACTATGGCAAGTGTGAACCTTTGAACAATCCAAAAAAAGAATATTGTTATTTGGTTTGTTCATGTAAGATATCAAGAATCCCCTTACCTTTTTAAATTTGACACCAATCTGAGTAAATTTGATGTGACAGGGGTGAATATAAGAGTTTTTTTTTTTTAGTTTTTTTTTTTTATAAAGTCTATTCAAAGTGTCAGATCTATTGTTGAAAGCTGGAGGCCCTATGACAGTGACGCACCATAGCCACATTCATGTCATAAACATTATTAAACATATGGCTGAGTTCGTCAAATACACCTGAATACACTACAACATCATGTAATTTTATCCATTGCCATGAAAACACTTTATGATATCAAGAATCCCTTCACAATTTTACATCAGTGGTGTCTTGACATTGTTAACAATTCTGAAGCGATTTGGGTAAATGTAAGAGGACTACTTCAAAGTCTGTTGTAAGTGCCACACTTCCTGCTTCCAGTTGGTGGCACTATGACCGTGACCCACAGTAGCCACCTCCATGTGATCATCCCCCATTACCAAACATACAGATCAATTTTTATCCAAATCACACAATACACACAGAAGATATGTGACACTTCCTGTTTCCCATTTTTGTCATTAATTTATTGACTCACCAAGGCAATGGAGTTAACACACGATTTATCATAAATCTGTTTGAAATTTAGCATCTTCAATGTCTTGGCATAATGTTGCCTTAATTTGGTAACAGTCACATGAATCCCCTAGGAGGAGCCAAGTCAAATATGCGGATCATGGATGGTCCGCTGTGGCGACCCCTAATGGGAGCAGCTGAAAGAAAAACAACAACAACAACATTAGGGCCTCTGCACTTTCAGTGCTTGGGCCCTATTAATTAAAATATAAATAAACCATTACCTCTTGAAAGTTCAACACAACCCAAATAATTTCTACTTTCATAAAACAGCTACAATAGATGGTTTACTTAGTCGGTGCGTAAACGAATAGAAAACACCGGTTTTCCTATTATGTGTATGCCTAATAAATTCCCTTGTGTTCCCCAATTAATGCTGCCTAAGAATTTCCACTGTGTTCTTATCAAATTGGTGTTTGTATTGCATTTCGTTAATGCAGTTAAAGCTGCCTAAAGAAAAATATATCAAACTTTATGTTCAAGGTGAACATGTTTTTGTATTATTTTATGATTTAATCACTTTCATCTTTGTTTCTTAAACTGTGCTTTTCCTAAGCAAATAGTAAGTTTGTTTGTTAATGGGCCTACACACACCAAAATGTTATTTCAAAAGAAAACTTTAGTTTAATTCCATGGCTTGCAAATTAAGAACTGTTCTTTATGGAGTGAATGATGAATACAAGTTGATGTCAAAAAGCAATGTTTTGCATAACCTTTGAATAAAAGTTTGTCAATCTAATTATTTTTTTTGCTTTAATGACATTGTCTTTTCCCGACAGGCTGTATTACCGTAATAATGAAATTTGTAATATAGGTGCTGTTTTTATCTAGTTTACTAAGCCTTAGCGTATTTCTTACTAGCCATGTCTGAGTCTAGAGAGTAGGTTATAACTGGAAAATGTTTCATACTAGTCAGAGAACATTTTTCCATTCAATTTAGAACACTTGATTTATCTAATCAAAATAACAAAATATGCATTGAAGCAATGATGAAAATGCGTTTAGATTCAAATTCAGTAAATCCCCATGAGGTGTCAGTGACTGTTTTTATTTCACCTCTAGTGGCTGCTGTTATACTGTAGAACTAAGCCGTTCTAATAGTATAATCCTTCAGAGGAACACAGGAGGATTAAAAAATATTTTTTTTAACTAGTTGGGAACTATTGGCACAGATTTTTGATGATAACCAATAGCTTAAAAAAGCAACTATTGGCATGGATTAATCGGTAAACTGATATATCAGTCTACCTCCATTTCATCCATTCTCTTGTGGAGCTGCTAAGATGACCAAAGAGCAGCAATGTACCCTACAGGGCCATCCAATGCCAAAATAAAAATGAGATAAAGGGGCACGTTACTGTGGTCCATCCATTAAGTCATCCATCACCTGGTAATGCCCTTTGTTTACTTCCTCTGTTTCCTTACAGTCTTAAGCACTACTTGAGTGTAACTTAAAACTGTGCCACCATTCCAATAATTTCAAGCCTTTTTGCAACTAATTTCACACACAGGAGATGGTATTTATGCCATCAACATCTCTGTTGAGCTGTGCTTGGTGTCTGACCACTAGAGTGGACTGGGAGCTTTGGACCGAGTCTCAGGATGAAGGCACTTGAGCTTCATATCATTGGTTCGAAGCACTCAGCCAGTATTACAAGTGGCTCGACTTGAAGGCTAAATGGTCTCCTGGTAACATCTGATCCCTTTGAGCTGGCCTCTTCTATGAAGCACAGTGAAGACTCATCATTGATTGAGATGGTATGAATTAAACATAAACTGAGGGACAAAGGGGAGAACACAACCACACACAAACTGTACACATACACACAGAAATCCCATGGCCTCAGAGGCAGAGACTTACAAGAAACTTAGTTTCACTTTCTTTAGTATTGTGTGTGTGTATATTATATATATATATATAAATAAAAAAAAATAGCATATTTGAGTCTTAGTTGACAAAGTCTTTCAATTGAAATTATTTTGAAAAAAGTCATTAAGGTACACCAGCTTTCTGGTGTCCACTTCTCTCCTGCTGAGTCATGAGCCAGACAGCACAACTCAGATATAAGAGATTAATTGAATCAATTAGACTTGGATTCAGTTCAAAGCTGAAGGCTTTGGCAGCATTAACAAACTCAGACTACCTTAAAATAATCAGCGGAAGACATCTGATACTAGCCCTCTTTACTAATGCCAATTTACAGTGATTAGGAAGTGCAATGGGAACTAAATTTTCATACAAGGTAATCCATGCTCTACTTAATTTACAACTACAGAATAAACAGATATACAGAGTGTCATAGTAACATAATTCCCTTGATTAAAAACATCTTCAAAATAGCAGTGTAATGGCATAAAGGAGCCAACTGGTGTGCTTCAGGCAGGCTAACACAGTAAATGAGGTGGACAGTGGAAGGAGGAGGCTGAGAAGTCAGATGACATCTGTGCTGCAGGCAAAGAGGATCACAGACAACCCGTTCATGACAATAAATATTTAAAGAGTTTACTGAATTGGGGGCCTGGGTAGCTCATAGAGGTGTGAATCTTCACTGGCCTCACGATTAGATTATAATTCAAAGGGTAACGATTCGATTATAAAACGATTCCCGATGCATCACGATGCATCTTGTCCTTCAATTTCTTTCTTTTTTTTCAGTTTCTTCAAAATTTATTTTGTACTCTTTTTTTTTTTCTTCCAACTTTTTATTTAACAGCTGTTTTAAAAAATCAGAATGAGTCACATTACATAAACTGGCCTTTTACATTCAGTATGAGCTGTGAACAAAACATGGAACATCCACAAGATTAAATAAATGGTTCTATATTTTAAAAGAGTATCTCAGTTTTTCAGTTTCTTTCTTTAAAAATCTCTTAAAAAGCACAAGAAAAAAATATTGGTTTTCCATCAAAACACACTGAATACTATTACTTCAACTGATATATATATATATATATATATATATATATATATATATATATATATATATATATATACACACACACACACACACATATTATTTTTTTATTTATTTTTTGGTTTAAGCATTGTAAATCATTTAATAGTATTTAATTATTATTTAAAATTAATTATGCCATGCTATTCATTTTAATTTTTAACCACAACTGGAAGTTGCTGGTCCAGGATGAGAGATATATCTGCTTCTATGAGAGCACAGCTGTCAGCTTCTCTCCTCACCTGCACAGGTGATAGTAAAGCGGTTTAAATAGCGCAGTTGTTGCTTCAGAAATGTATCAAGCGTCTCATATGCACTGTTCCATCTGTTTGCTCCGCGAGCAGAAGATCACACGACCCTGTCGCAAAAGCTACGATGGATTTCAAACCTTTATCATCAGGTGTGCGCACTGTCCTGACAAGCGAGTGACCGCCAATAAAGCAAAAGCCAATGAAATGGAGAGCGCGCAAGAGTAGAGAAAGGCATTGAAAACAAATAATTAAATGAAAACATAACTAACATCTCCCGAACCGCTGCCTCGTCATTACTTTCTTCTGTGTTTTCCCCCGTTGTGTGCAAATCAGTGCAATAATGGGTTCCAGCTCTTCTTTCATGTTGTCTGTTGGCTTGTTATCACAAATAAACTCTCCCGTTGCCATGTGCGTTTGTTTGTGAAAGAATTTCGGGATCGTAGTTTCATTCGGGCACAAATGGTCATGTGTTTGATACAGCTGGTCTGCAAACAGTCGTGTCTGTGCACTTGACTTTAGTGTATGCACTTAAATCTGTCTTTGGCACGCTACTGCTCTGCCATGATTTAAACTGAACTCAGAATCGATTCTGATTCTTTTGAGAATCGATTCAGAATCGATGGAGTATGAATCGCGATGCATCACTTAAAAGATTTTTTCCCCCACCTCTATTAGCTCAGCGAGTAAAGATGCTGACTACCACCCCTGGAGTCATGAGTTCGAATCCAGGGCATGCTGAGTGACTCCAGCCAGGTATCCTAAGCAATCAAATTGTCCTGGTTGCTAAGGAGGGTAGAGTCACATGGGGTAACCTCCTCGTGGTCGCCATAGTGTGGTTTGCGCTGTCGGTGAGGCGCGTGGTGAGATGTGTGTGGATGCCGCGGAGAATAGCGTGAAGCCTCCACACGCACTATGTCTCAGCGGTAGCGTGCTCAAAAAGCCACGTGATAAGATGTGCAGACTGACGTCTCAGATGCGGAGGCAACTGAGATTCGTCCTCCGCCACCCAGATTGAGGTGAGTCACTACTCCACCACGATGATTTAGAGCACATTGGGAATTGGGCATTTCAAACTGGGGAGAATTTTTTTTTTTTTTACTGAATTCCCACCTGAATACCTAAGGTACAGTTGAAGTCAGTTTACATACACCTTAGCCAAATACATTTAAAAACTCAATTCCTGCCATTTAATCATAGAAAACATTCCCTGTATTAGGTCAGTTAGGATCACTACTTTATTTTAATAATGTGAAATGTCAGGATAATAGTAGAGAGAATGATTTATTTCAGCTTTTATTTCTTTCATCACATTCCCAGTGGGTCAGAAGTTTAAATACAATTTGTTAGTATTTGGTAACATGTTTAACTTGGTTCAAACATTTTAGGTAGCCTTCCACAAGCTTCTCACAATAAGTTGCTGGAATTTTGGCCCATTCCTCCAGACAGAATTGGTGTAAAGGTTTGTAGGCCTCCTTGATCGCACACACTTTTTCAGTTCTGCCCACAAATTTTCTTTCAGACTGAGGTCAGGGCTTTATGATGGCCATTCCAATACCATGACTTTGTTGTCCTTAAGCCATTTTGCCATAACTTTGGAGGTATGCTTAGGGTCATTGTTCATTTGGAAGACCCAGTTGAGACCAAGCTTTAACTTAATGGCTGATATCTTAAGATGTTGCTTCAATTTATCCACATAAATTTCCTTCCTCATGATGCCATCTATTTTGTGAAGTGCATCAGTCCCTCCTGCAGCAAAGCACCCCCACAACATGATGCTGCCACCCCCATGCTTCACAGTTGGGATGGTGTTCTTCGGCTTGCAAGCCTCACCCTTTTCCCTTCAAAAATACTGATGGTCATTATGGCCAAAAAGTTCAATTTGTGTTTCATTAGACCAGAGGAAATTTCTCCAAAAAGTAAGATCTCTGTCCCCATGTGCAAACTGTAGTCTGGCTTTTTTATGGTGGTTTTGGAGCAGTGGCTTCTTCCTTGCTGAGTAGCCTTTCATGTTATGTTGATATAGGACTTGTTTTACTGTGGATATAGATACTACCCGTTTCCCCCAGCATCTTCACAAGGCACTTTTTGCACCAAACTATGTTTATCTCTATTAGACAGAATGCATCTCCTACCTGAGCAGTGTGATGGCTGCGTGGTCCCATGGTATTTATACTTGCGTACTATTGTTTGTACAGATGAACGTGGTACCTTCAGGCATTTGGAAATTGCTCCCAAGGATGAACCTGACTTGTGGAGGTCCACAATTTATTTTCTGAGGTCTTGGCTGATTTCTTTTAATTTTCCCATGACGTCAAGCAAAGAGGCACTGAATTTGAAGGTAGGCCTTAAAATACATCCACAGGTACACCTCCAATTCAGTACACCTCCTATCAGAAGCTAATAATCTAAAGGCTTGACATCATTTTCTGGAATTTTCCAAGCTGCTTAAAGGCACAGATAACTTAGTGTATGTAAACTTTTGACCCACTGGAATTGTGATATAGTAAATTAAAAGTGAAACAATCTGTCTGTAAACAATTGTTGGAAAAATAACTCATGTCATGCACAAAGTAGATAGTTTGCTAATATTAAATCTGTGGAGTGGTTAAAAAAATTATTTTTAATGACTTCAGCCTAAGTGTATGTAAACTTCTGACTTCAACTGTACCTATAACATGATCGTGTAACCTGCTCTTCTCTAGGTTCGGTGTTTGGTGGCGTTCAATGACGCTAAGATGTTGTGAAGTCACAAAACAAGCCAACACACACAAACAACATTCTCTCTTTTACTAAGGGGCCAAAAAGATGCAATGGTTTTAATTCTAAGATATATTACTACCGTACCCTTAAACATGTTATATAACACTTACAGAAATCTATTGACATTATTAGAATTTAAACAAAAAGATTTGGCCTATTTGTTGGCATTTTAAATAGTATGGACCACTTTAAATGTTCTCACAAGTACATTTTTGGCTTGTTTCGTCATTTATGAGGACATTTTCACAAACGTGACCCTCACATGCATGGAAAAACCTCCACGGACACCTGATGCTTACCATGCCCTGAAAGCTCAGGTCTCAGCTGCCTGTTGAAAAGCCTCATTATTTCGCACCAACAACACAAGATTAACAGTTACACACCTGCAAGCACTTGTAACTCAGCTTTAGCAGCTTAAATAAACAGTGGGACCCCAGATAAAAAAGTATCTAGCAGCAGGATAAATGCAATCATTGTGGATAACCACAAACAAAGTATTTTCTGTGATTACGAGTGGTACCAAAACATCGATGGAAAGTCTCAATTTCCTCCAAGAGTGGTAACGGTGATAAATAGCTTCAGTTAAAACCCACTTTTTCCTTAAGAGTCTCATTTAATCAAAGACAAAATATAAAATGCCAACTACGTAATTTTAAGCAACTAAGGTTGAAATTAGCTGGGTCTCAAATACTAGACAGCCTACCTACCTAGACAGCATTTTGGGCACACCAACGAGTTTTTGCATCCCTTTGTACTGTTTCAATTGTTCGAACGTGCTAAACGGACGTCCTTGACTGATGCGCTGCGAGGTTTTTTTTTTTTTTGACGCCGTGTCAAGTTAAAAAGAACGTCACTTTTAGAACTTTTAAGAGAGTCTAGAGATACTTGCGTTCTGTTCTCTGGTATTTTAGCCAAAGAACGCTCTCGGTCTGAACGGCCCATTAGGCGCGTTCCAACATTCGACCGTTCGACAGTAATGCCCTAAAATTCTGTCTTGATAGGCAGCTCACTAGGTTTTGAAACGCAACCATTGGGTTAATAAACTAACCTGGTTTCACAGTCTTCAGACGGATGGGCTCACGAAAGTGGCGGATGACGGCGAGGGTGTCTCGGTTTGTCAGTCCGCTCACAGGCGTGCCGTTTACCTCCAGTAGCACATCTCCGGGACCGGGCAGTCTGCCGACATGGCACACTAACGCGTCCGACGACACCTGTCCCAGGTGCGGGAACTCTCCGTGCTCGGCTCCCCCGCGTATCTCCAGCACGGAGCTGAACTCCCCTGCGTTACCCCACGAAACGGCGCATTCCTGCACTTTACCTGACCAATGTTTCTTCTTTTTCAAGGTCTTGGACATGGTTAATCCTTCACGTGAATGAGTCTTTTTCGAGAAAGAAGGTTATTTCCTTGTATTTCCTTGTGTGGCACGCGTTTAGTCCGTAGTAACGCACAGCGGTTTGATTCCCATTTCTTGCTCGAAAAGGTTTAAGGGATTCAAAATGTCATAGGCTGCATCACTCGGTTCACAATTACTCCTGTTTTGAGTCTAAATTCATGTAAATTCATTTAAATTCAGGTAGTCCGTGTAAGGCAACAACAGCTCAAGCGAAGGCAGATTTTACCGCAGCTTCACGATACTGAAGGTAGAAAAGGGCTCTTCGCCAAATACTATACAGAGTGTCGCCCAATTTTTTTCTTCAGACTAGAGCTTTAAATGATCCCAACAAACTCTGGAAATAAGAAGCTATATCATCCAAGACCGGATAACCTACTTTATCCAGGAACCTCAAATAATAATAGCCTTAAATCTCTGCGTAGTACCGGTTGATGAATGAAACACCGTTGGAAAAAGTAAAAAAAAAAACACTCACATCCGTTTGTAATCCCTTGTTATCTGGAGCGACTCTGTTGTTAAATTGGGTCTCGCGCACCTGTTAAATGACATCAGCTACCAGCGCGTGCACGGGAAACGAGGAACAACAATACACCTGGATCAGGAATACCCGCTTAAACTAGGTTATGGTCAACTATCCAACGACCTTTGGTTCCTGTGCGAAACGCCCTCTTATGCGGGTTTTTGTTGTCTACGTAGATCTGTCAGTGGCCGATGTCCCGTCGGTGATTAATTGTAAACACAGCTTTGCAACTTTGTAGTCATTTTCACCTTGTTACTTGCACCAAATGAGAGCAGTGAATATCACTGGCGCACACTGACACCAATGCAGACGGAGAGAACGAGCGAAAGACAGCCAATGAGAGCGATAGGGCGGCCTTTCCCATACTATTTCACAATACCAATCATAAAACCACCCCACCGTCCATTCAAATAGGATATTTAGGGCTGGAAGGAATAATGGCAACATTCTTCCTTGCAGCCATAAGAACTTTTAATGTAAGTAATACACTTATGCCCTTACATAGACCATGATTTACAATCTTACAATAAAATTTACAATCACGATTTTTTCAACCGCACAATGATGACTCTAATTAAAACATTACAGATATCACAGCTTCATTTTCTGTTAGGTGGAGGGGTACCAACACCTAACGGTCCAGGAACGTTTATCTTTAAAAAATTAAAAAAATAATTAAATAAAAAATAATTTTAAAACCTAAAAAATAATTGTATTTAGATTTTGTTTGCAGAATTATATAATTTAATTATTTGTTATCATTTCTTTTTTTATTATTATTTTTTTTTTAACTTTTATTATTTTGGGGGGGACGTTTAATGTTCTAGGAATGTTCTTTATTGGTTTAAATTTGAATAACTGTAAACTTACCATCACAAAATGTTGCAGGGAAGTTTTTTGTATAAAAACCTAAAAATAACTGTTTTTACTTTTAGGTTTTAGTTTGCAAAATTATATAATTTTATGTAACATTATTAAAAGTAGTAGTTCACCCAAAAAATGAGAATTCTCTCAGCATTTACTCACCCTAATGACATTCCAGGTGTGTATGACTTTCTTCTGCTGAGCACAAATGAAGATTTAAAAAAAAAAAAAAAAAAAAATATCTCTACTCTGTAGGTTCATAAAATGCAAGTGAGTGGTGGCCAGAATTTTGAAGTCTAAAAAGCATATAAAGGCAGCATAAAAGTAATCCATACAACTATTTAAATCCTTTTTTACAGTAAATCTCCACTTTCACTTTCACATTCTTCTTTTGTTTTTGCCAATTCACATTTTTTGTGCATATTGCTACCTACTGGGCATGAAGGAGGATTTATAATACTGTATAAAAGACTTAAATATTGATTGTTTCTCACCCACACCTATCATATTGCTTCTGATGATATGGATTTAACCACTGGATTCATATTGATTACTTTTATGCCGCCTTTATTTGCTTTTTGGACCTTCAAAGTTTTGGCCACCATTCACTTGCATTGTATGGACCTACAGAACTGAGATATTCTTCTAAAAATCTTCATTTGTGTTCATCAAAAGAAAGAAACACACACATCTGGAAGGATATGAGGGTGAGTAAATGAGAGAATTTTCATCTCTTTAACACGACTCACAAGTAAGTGGCCTTGACAATGACAACGAAAACGTAATACAAACGTAATGTCAGAAACATAGGTCTGCTATTATGAATCCATATGTCGAACAGCTGTGTCTTGTACCTTCTCATTTCAGATCACCTGTTACACATCTTTTTGCACATGGGCGTATTTTGTATGTATAATTTTGTACTGTTTCAACAACATCAACTCATATAACAACCACGCTTGTAAGACTTCACATTTGAAACATGTCATCTCTTTTATGCATGGGCAGTAGTATAACAGATGATAAAATACAACAAAATTGTGAAATCTATTTCAGGAGTTAGGCCAAGCTGCTAGGCTTGGTGTTGTATTATAGTGCCATCTGCTGTTGTAGTCTAGTTAATTTCTGCAAAGAATAATTCAAGAATGTGTGAATGTAATCTGTCCCAGAGATTGTGTTATTTGCAGAAATTCGAGGAAATCTTCTTTCTTACAATTTATGCTTATTCTGTACCAGAAATTCATAATTAAACAAATAGAAAAGAAAAACACCACCAAAACTTAAAACATTCATGGCAAAAGTTAAAAGAGTTCAGTGAATCATTAACTGGAGTGCGCAGTCACCCTCACGGTCATTGCTCTGGAAGTCAAAATCAAACCATATGCTTAAAAATTGAGGTGGAACAAGATATACGACTTGCTTGTCGTGTCTACTAAATCAGCCAGAGAGATCTTTGAAGGCTTCTTGCCATCTCCGATCTAGCAAGGTAAGGATGCTGTGGACTCATTGGTGTCTTCTCACAGTAAATACAATTTCTGTTTTTGGAATAAGAGCCACATGTTTTGTGTTGATCCAATAAATGCACATTTCTGGGGGATTTTGACATTATGGCCCCTTACATCTCAGCTCTAATATCCAATGTAACACAAAGTAATTTCTGTTTAAAGGGTGTTTTTGCATTTTCTCATGCTAGGTGTGGGAAATGGTAAAGGAACACCTTCATGGCTGTACAGGTGCAGTGCAACATCTCCTCTGACCTGGTCTGTTGTGCGTAAGAGTCCACCTTTCTTTCAGTGCTATAGCTTGAAAGACTGAGCCATGTTGTGAGAATACAGTACCTCTAATCTAAGATTACACGCTATTTGAGACAAAGCTCTTTCCTTTTTTTAAACAAGGAAGAAATTTACTGGAATGTACTTTACATTGAATGATTGTACTTTTGTTTTCAGAGCTTTAAATTATATTAAAATAATAATAGTCACATTATATATTTTGTTTTGTATTTTCATGAATGGACAGATGAGGAAGGATCAGGCCCGTTTGCTGTCATCATTATTCCAAGCTTGCTGGCTCTCAGCACATTGATAGTCGTGTCTCAAATAATATGGAGCTTCTTTACCAAAAGATCATCTCCTCGGGTGGCCACAGGCTCACATACACATGTAAATGGTATGGGGAAAAAACCTTTAAGAACTCCTTGAACTGTATGACTATCGTCAATTGTATTGTCAGCAACCCTCAGTCACCTTTCCCCCTCATCTTCTCAAGCAGAAAAAAAAATAAAAAATTATGTGCTTGATTTGGGCCATCCTCTGATGTTCATATCATGAGAAATGTTATCTGCTAAATCAACCAGCTTTTTTAGAAGGAGAACCTGTACCAGTGGGCACAGTCTCTGGGACTCTGCAGCCTGCACAGGATAAACTTGGTCCATGGGAGATACCTGCTCAGTGCACCCTTGAAGGGGTGGAACTCTTTCAAATGGGACACTATGGACCCATCTGCAAGGGTCAGCTAAAACAAGACAGCATATCCACTGCTGTAGTGATTAAAATTCTAAAAGGTAAAATGAGCCAATATAGCCTACTTTGTTTGGTCACCACTACCACATGTTCAAAAGACAATGTTTTTCAGACAGGTGGAGAGGGCTTTCAACTTTGAGATCTTGTGATTGTACTTATTGTATATTAAAAGACTGTGAATATTACACATGCCTACATGTTTCAGACAGGTCAAATCAGCATGAGGCTAAAGAATTTGTGGATTTGGTCCTCTTCCATGCAGCAGTAAGCAAACATGAGAATATAGTGAAAATGTTATACTGCCAAACACGCTGCACGCCCATGTACCTGGTTTTGGAAGCAAGCATTCCAGGGAACCTTTTACATTTCCTCTGGAGTCTTCGAGAGGTAAAAATACTTACATTTTGACAAAGAGTCCAGATGGTAAGTCATATTAATGATTTTGCTTCTGAATTTGACTTTTACCAAACAGGATAGATCTGGGACAGGTGATAACTTGCAAGCGTTTTCAGAGAGGTCTGTTTATCTAGTAGCTAAACAGGTGGCGGCAGGTCTGGTGAGTCTTTATCATTTGAAAATGCATTCTGTGTACATAACTTAATGGAAAATAAAGCAACTGAAAGACAAATATTAAAGGGATAGTTCACCCAAAAATGAAAATGCTGTCATTGTTTACTCACCCTCATGCCATCCCAGATGTGTATGACTTTCTTTCTTCTGCAGCACACAAATGAAGATTTTTAGAAGAATATCTCAGCTCTGTAGGTCCTTTTAATGGAAGTAAATGGTGGCCAGAACTTTGAAGCTCCAAAAATCACATAAAAGCAGCATAAAAGTAATTCATACAACTCAGTGTATTAATATTTGTCTTCTGAAGCAATGCAATCACTTTGAGAGAGAAACAGATCAATTTTTAAATCCTTTTTTTATTATAAATCTCCACTTTCACTTTCAGAATGTGAAAGTGGAGATTTATAGGAAAAAAGGACTTAAATATTGATCTGTTTCTCTCTCACACTATTGCTTATAAAGACATCGATTTAACCACTGGAATCAAATGGATTACTTTTTTTGCTACCTTTATTTAATTTTTGGAGCTTCAAAGATCTGGCCACAATTTCCATTAAAAGGACCTACAGAGCTGAGATATTCTTCTAAAAATCTTCATTTGTGTGCTGCAGAAGAGAGAAAGTCATACACATCTGGAAAGGTATGAGGGTGAGTAAATAATGGGAGAAATGTTCATTTTTGGGTGAATAATCCCTTTAATTTTTTAAAATTGTATCATGCATCAAAGTGTTTTCCCTTTCTTTAGGACTACCTACACTCCTACCATAGAGTTGTTCATGGGGATGTTGCAGCCCGAAACATGTTGATTAGTTCAGGGTTCTTGGTCAAAGTCTCTGGGTTGGACTTGGCTTTTAAGAGCCGACAAGCAAGGATCATTGACAAGGAAATGGAAGCCAATGTACCAGTAAAATGGCAAGCCCCAGAACGGATCATGAGGCATCCCCTAACAGACAGGAGTGATGTGTGAGTCTACCACCATATTATATCTCT
This sequence comes from Myxocyprinus asiaticus, assembly GCF_019703515.2. NCBI lineage: Eukaryota > Metazoa > Chordata > Actinopteri > Cypriniformes > Catostomidae > Myxocyprinus > Myxocyprinus asiaticus. The sequence continues at coordinate 20,311,767 of NC_059372.1, read as the reverse complement.
TACAATTTAAGAAAGAAGAAAAAAACTAGTGACTTTTTAAAAATGGCATACTACACTGTGAGTTGACCAAGCCATTTATAAGTTGTGCTGTCTTACTCCTTTAGATGGTCCTTTGGAATCCTGCTTTATGAGATGATAACCCTGGGTAATTTTATAAAGAATTCCTTAAACATCTGTTGCAATCTTTTCCTCAGTCTCTTGCCTATTTTCTTTAATAGTAGGGTTATAATATGTAGAACTTTGGCAAGCACAATATGTTGAATACTTTTTCCATCAAAGACAATTTTGAAGCATGCCTTCTTTCTCCTTTTGAAAGGCTCTCCTCCCTATCCTGATCTGGAACCATCAGAAGTGCTCCTTCAAACTTTAGCCAATTACAGAATGAAAAGACCAGAAAAATGTGGAGCTCCATTGTAAGCCATTATGCATTTAATTTGTGCCTTTTATGATTATGATTATTATTACTATTATTATTTCATTTCACATAACAAATTGCCCTTATTGTATTAGTCCTCCTCTATGACCTGCAACTGTTTGAGAAGATCTGAAAATCTTGGCTTAATGCTCAGTGGCTCATTTGTAGCAGTGTATACCAAAGCAATGAGAATAATCAGGTGTTATCTGGTATATCTTGCAGATTTGATCTAATTAAGTACTGCTGCATGTGGAATTTCAAGGACCGGCCTGTGTATTCTGCCATTGTCAGACTTCTGGACTCTTACATTTACCTCGCTGACACAAGACCTCTTTGCTATGGACAACAGATAGACATCTGTGAATACAGAAAGAAAGCAGGGCTGGCCCCATGAGCTCTCCGCATTCAGAGACCAATTGTGTTTGTGTATTAATATAGTTCTAGATTCAGTTCTAATAAGACTGACATTTCACATTCAGCTAAATTGTATATTGTGCTCTGACCACGTCGTGATGGCCAAAACGTCAATACAGGTCGCCCGACCAATGGCCAATAGCATAGCGGCCTCTAGTGGTAAACTGAAATAAAAACTGCAAACTGCTCGGGATTTAAAGCCTGAAAATGCGAAGGTGTGTTCATGTTTTTGACACCTGACACAGTCAATCAATTATTGAGAACAACACAAATTAAATGAGGTTAATAGTGGGTACTTAATGACTATCTGCCTTAAAAAAAATAAAAAATACCAGAAGTCACACGTTAACATGTTACTTCTATCTTATACTGAGACACACAAACAGTTTACTACGGTTTTATTGTGTTAGCAATAGCAGTAACTGTAGGAACCAGGGGTTAAAGTACTGAGAATGTACAATACTATGTATATGGGTAATGGGATATCTCACCGGTCTCTGTGACAACACTAGACAGTTTAAACCATAGACATACATAGATGCCTCATTCGGCTAGTTCGGATCTGTTAACCACGGCGCCATCTTAGAACGGTCAACAAGGACAGAGATTATCATCTAAAATATTGCCCAATGTTTGTGGAAAATCTGATAATCTGAGAGTTGGCTGTAAAAGACAATAGACGTTTGTAGGTCGTAACTGTCCATTTACATTCATGTGTTAACGGCGGCTCTTGACCTATCTAATATGGTGGGCCGCGGGCACATTCTTTGAGCCAATCAGAAGACTTTGATGTGCTTACTGCCTGTCAATAATTTTGATCTCGGAGTGTAGTAGTTGAAGCGGTTTGTTCAGGTTTACTGTCATATTCAGCTTCATAACAGTTTTCAGCCGAGGGTACTATTTTTTTTTACTGCTGTGTTTGACAACCGTGATGGAGGGCAGTGTTTTGAAAAGAGGGGGTGTGTCTAATTCAACTGCTCGGTCTCATGGAAGTTCCAGAACGGCTAAAATCGCTTACAACATCTTCAATTCAATTTAAAAGTATTTAGACCAAAAATAGGCTATAGTTTGAAAAATAATCCTTAAGTATTGAATTTAAGTATTACCAAATATTTAAAATTAAGTGAAAATTAAATTTAGCAGTTTAATTTAGTTGTTTCACATTTGAGTAGGCCTATAGTTGTTTGTAGGCTGATGAAATGTATCTTAACAAGGAGAAATCACCATAGTAGCCAATTACATTTGAATCAGAAATGGATTTCAATGGGTTTTCAAAAAGTTAAGTAAGATTTATGGTGTTTGAGTGGCTTGTTAGCTTTGTAAGGTTGACAAAAATAATATTTGACCTGTGAAATATATAGGCCAACTAAGTAATAAAATTAAAATAGAATAAAACACATTCCCCATATTTCAGTAAGGGTCATACCAGCAAAATGACTAAACTCAGTCAGAAAGAAAAAGAGACTGGGCATTTTATTTTTAACACCACTACATTTTAATAAAAGGTAACCACAAGTGGTGCACAGAACACAAAACAAGGCCTTAAAACAGTTATGTTGCAGGGCAGAGCTGTAGCTAATGGGGTGAAAGGTGGTAATGATTCTAGGGGCCCACAGGTCCAGGGGGGCCCACAACAAATTTTAAATTGTATGTTTTAATATGAAATGGGCCCAGAGCAAATATAAGTCAGGGAAACCCAGAATTCCTTACATTGTTACCCTGTTGCAGGGTAACAATCTCCCATTGAACCTGTACACGGTACATGCAAATCCAATGGAAGATCACTCGCTAAACATAAGCAATTACTGTCATTAAAGATACAGTAACTGTAAGTGAGGAAGCAAGGCCCCTTAAAACAGAGACCAACATGCACAGACGTACTCCAGCATAATGCTAGGGGGATGCTAAACTCACTTGTCAAATTAAACTGCCATATTTTTGTAATTGTTGCCTGGCATTTGTTTTGAAGGCCTACCTTACAATATGGGACATACAGTAATCACAAATGAACCAGTCACTAGATAAAATAAATGATGATAGTCATGTTTTTATATGTAATTACAAAGATCAAGAGGATACAATTCCCTTTAGAGTAGTTAGAATCAGAATTCATTTAAAGGGCAATGTAATGTAATCAGAATAAAGCAAGAAAGCAGAAATTTTAAATATGATTGAGAGCTGAGTTTTGAATATTCCCACACTGATTATTCCTATATATTACTGTTCTAAAAGAATGTGCTTTTTATCAGTTATCCACCAAATGGAAATATCAGTTGATGCGTTAGATATACATTAAAAACTTGTTCTGAACTACTTTAACAATAACCAAAAGCAGCAATTCTACAAATATAAATTCCACAGCAAATTTGATGATCTCTGCCCTGCTTCTTGCCTCTTCATTTTTCAGTTTATGTGCATTAAGTACACCTAAACTGTGCAATAACATTTGATGCTTCAATCATTCAAACATAAAATGTGTAACACAGAGGCAAAGAGTATTTCTCATTCCTAACACTGAAACAAATGCAGCTATTTAGCAGCAATCAAGATGTCCGTTCTAGACAACGTAGATTTAATCAGTTTTATGTTCATCACCTCAAATTAAAAATGGTAAAAAATGTTTTTAGAGTTTCCTAATTGGTCCACATGAAGCAGCAGGGGATTTTCCAACAAATTTCACGGATCTTCTTCAAACCCGCAGAGTTAGCCTTTATGAAATGGCCTCTTAGGCCATTACATTTTCACACTTTGCAGCTCCACAGGGCTGTTGGAAACAATATGTAGGAAACTGACCATAACAAGTAGTACACACATGCTGGAGGGAAGGAAGAGCAAAACACCATGGCAATTCCTAGGGAAATAAAATAAAAAGTAATATTGCATTTATTCAATAACAAAATACCTATTAAAATTGTCCATGCTTATTTGACATTGACAAGGCAATAAGATAGCTTAAGGTGCCTAAAGGATTTTTAATCACAGCAAGAACATATACAATCAGATTTCTTCTAATGTTTGCGAAACATTTTAATTACTGTCCTGTAATATTTGTTCATCTTAAGAAAATGTGCATTAAAACACTGAACAAATTCTGTACTGATGCTCACTGGAGTTTAACCTCTTGAGATCCTGCCTCAAACTTTAAAACAATGCTCTGAGTGACTTTACCTCCGATGTAGACCACCTTCTTCCAGGCCTGAGACTCCAGAACTCTGTCATGTGGGTAGAAGGTCTGGCTGCCCATGAAAAGAATCATGGCCAGAGCTATAATTCTCAGTACTGCCATATTTCCTCCAGTCAGCAGGGAGACACAGGCTAGGATGGCAGAGGAGTAGATACATGGTAGGCCACGGTACATGAAGGGGATTCCTGCAGAAAACAGCATATTTACTTCTAACTAAAGAAAACAGCTAGTGTATTAAATGTTTTCTATTGTATATACAAATATAAATATTCATAAATATTTCTTATTGACCATTAAACTGTATTTTACATTATTTCTTTGTCCCTGTGACAATGGAATTATTGTAGTTTTTCTTTGCATATTGGTAACAAACAGCTCAAGACATAGTGTTAATATGGAGTACAGACATCCAAGACAAACTTGTTCAATTTGGTTATAAAAGTATGGATTTTGAAATCTGTTGTTAGAAGATGTGTCACAGCTGATGTTTTCTTTAGTAGATGGTTTGTATGTATTATGTTGTGTTCCTTATAAACTTTGTTTCATTGTAGCCAAAGCCAATTTTTACTCGCATTTGGGGCACAGCGACTATACAGTTTTGACTGTATTTGTGTGTTTCTATTTGTTGGATTCATTAAACCTCTATAATACTTATTTTTCCTTGGTAAACCCCCAAGAGTACTTTATTGTGGGATTCAGTTGGGTTTGGCTACTACAATGTTTCAGCTAAGGACTAGTGTGATGTATATTTATTGTAAACAATACAAGCAGACGTTTCTCACCACTAGAGAAGAAGCAGAGACGAACAAAGACAGATAGCACGTAGAACATGCACAGGATATTATCCAGCAAACTGGGTGTCCTTAAGAGTAGGGATGTTGCGATTCCAAATGTTGTAAAATCAGCAAAATCATCCAACTTTGCACCTGCAGTACACAAGAAACAAACACATTGTCAGAGGTAGATACATTAACCAATTGTTAATGCAATACCTATTTAAAGCTTTAAGCATTCAACTGAATCTGAAAAAAGTGGGGCGGGGGGTGGGGGGAGAGGGCATGTTTTCATCAGGTTGTTGACATTGGCTGATTCGGGTGTAGGACCAAACAAGCAGACTGGAATTCCGATCCCATGGCCAACAATTTGAGCAATGTCAGATATGCAGGGGATCCAAAGCATCGGGATAAAACAGACATGATCCCCCTAAATTAGAATTAGTTTAAAATTTTTCTTAATCCTAAAACGCTTATTTTCAGGTTTAAATTTGAATACCAGGGCCTGTATTCACAAAGATTTTTATCTTACCACTAGGAGTTCTCCAAAGAGTTCCTAGCTAGGAGTTTTTTTAAAACCTATTCACAAAACTGCTAAGAGCAAGTTTTACTAAGGACATCTTAAGATAAGAGTAAGGCGGAGTTGACCTCGTTGCTATGGATGACATAACGTTTTATTAACACGCTCTTTTAAATCACCCACAGTGATTGGTTTACAGGGAACCGTTATTTGTCAGCGAAGACAGACAACCAAGGACGGATTACCCACTGTGCCGATTGGGCCGTTGCCCAGGGGCCTCTAAACCCAAAGGGCCCCGAGCTCTAAATAAATTATTTATTTATTTTGAGATATCTATTATAAATCCACTTAAATGTCAGCCTTATGTGAAATAACATTTGTTCGGCCGAATGTGTGCTGGACTACAGCAGCGCGAGCACAGACACTCGAATCTGCGTCTCCCAGGTGCAGCGCGTTTATTTGAAGGACTGCAGAGAACAGCTTCTGATTTACAAAACACTTTCAAACACAAAGATAAAGTGCAGTTTACCCTGGCTGTCTAGCAAGCTGATTGTTTAAATTGACATAAGTGACAGAATTCGCGCAACAGTATGGAGGACTTTAAAATGTTTAAGTCCTGCATGCATTTAATGTTTAATGATTAAGTGAAATATGCCTTTATACCCTAAATATGTGCACGGTAACCATTTGTAATATTTGGTTAACCGTGAGAGTTCACAAACGGTTATTCTGTTATTTGTCGGGAGTCGGAAATAAAGAACGTTTATTGCCATGGATGTGTCAAAAACAATCTCAGATTAGCAGGGAATAAAGTGCACACTGAGCTATGAGCCTAAGCACAATACATAGATCTTCAAATTATAAAATCACATTAAAGTCAAACAAAAATTATCTCTATCACTGCTTGCAACATAGTAGGCCTATTATTAATCAGTGGAAAATGCATAATTCTGCCCAGCAGGTTCACTTTCCATGAGGCAGCGCACGCTACGGTTTATAAACCTCTTTGGGATGATTTGATTTGAAATTATTTACCCAAACTTGTGTTATTATTGTCTGCACACCAGATCAAAGGGGGTTACAAGCACTGAAACTTTGCCAGGTGAAAAACAATCTGGAATCATGTGTAACAGTCACATTAAGTCCTTTTTGCAACCTGAACTTCATCAGAATGTCGATGTGTGATACCAGCGCTGATGCAGCGCAACAAATGATGAAACAGAACACAGGTGTCGCGAGATGCATTTATAAATATTAAAGTTATTTTAAACTTAATGCAGTGTCTAAAAAAATGCGACGGTCCTGAGTTGTGGCGCTGCGCAACGATCAAAGATGTCCGTCCAGTGCGTTTACATAGAAAAACAATTTAAAAACAGCGCAGATGCAGGTGTGAACAGCCCGTAACTCGCCCTATAGAGTGCTTGAAATACTGACCCGAATCTGGCCTAAAACCTGATGGTTTGTCGGGTACCGTCAGACTCCGATAAGGTTGAAGACCTCTAAACACATGCAGAATAACCAAATAGTAATTTTGGTATTTGAATACCGTGCACATCCCTATTAATAATGCATGATTTTGGATCGGTTTATAATTAAAGTACATATAATTGACCATGTCAGACATTGCTACAAACTTTGCTTCCGTCTATTTGAAAAATCCAACCAAATCTGCTAAGTGTCCTGTGGTGCATAAAGGTGAACGTAGTCACGTCATGGGGGGCCTCCATGGTGTACTGGCCCATGGGCCTCTCAGGTCTTAATCCATCCATGCAGACAACGATATACACCGATCAGCCACAACATTAAAACCACCTGCCTAATATTGTGTATGTCCCCCTCGTGCCACCAAAACAGTGCCAACCCGCATTCTGAGATGCTATTGTTCTCACCAAAATTGTACAGTGCGGTTATCTGAGTTACCGTAGACTTTGTCAGTTCGAACCAGTCTGGCAATTCTCTGTTGAGCTCTCTTATCAACAAGGCCTTTCTGGGGGCCTGGGTAGCCCAGCGAGTAAAGATGCTGACTACCACCCCTGGAGTCACGAGTTCGAATCCAGGGCATGCTGATTGACTCCAGACAGGTCTCCTAAGCAACCAAATTGGCCCGGTTGCTAGGGAGGGTACAGTCACATGGGGAAACCTCCTCGTGGTTGCTACAATGTGTGGTTCTCACTCTCGGTGGGGCGCGTGGTGAGTTGTGCGTGGATGCCGCGGAGAATAGTGTGAAGCCTCCACACACACTACGTCTCTGCAGTAACACGCTCAACATGCCACGTGATCAGATGCGCAGATTGACAGTCTCAGACGCGGAGGCACAAAGTCTGAGTCACTATGCCACCACAAGTACTTAGGTAAATTCTAGAGACTGTTGTGTGTGAAAATCCCAGGAGATCAGCAGTTACAGAAATACTCAAACCAGCACATCTGGCACCAACAATCATCCATGCGATTATCTAATCAGCCAATCGTGTGGCAGCAGTGCAGTGCTTAAAATCATGCAGATATGGGTCAGGAGCATCAGTTAGTGAAAAAATGTGATCTCAGTGATTTGGACCATGGCATGATTGTTGGTGCCAGACGGGCTGGTTTGAGTATTTCTGTAACTGCTGATCTCCTGGGATACATGCACAACAATCTCTAGAACTTACTCCGAATGGTGCCAAACACAAAAAACATCCAGTGAGGGGCAGTTCTGTGTACAGAAATGCCTTTTTGATGAGAGAGGTCAACAGAGAATGGCCAGCCTGGTTTGAACTGACAAAGTCTATAGTAACTCAGATAACCGCTCTGTACAATTCTGGTGAGAAGAATAGCATCTCAGAATGCTATTCTGAGATGCGGGTCGGTGTTGTTTTGACAGCACGAGGGGGACCTACACAATATTAGGGCAGTTGTTTTAATGTTGTGGCTGATCGGTGTAAATATACACATACATACTTATATATGTAAGGGTAGCCAGCTGGTAGGTAGCTGTGCAGTGTGTAAACCTCACTCCCCTGGCCTCAAGAGGCTGTACGACCTAAGATGTATTCAAGTGGTTTCGTATTAAATTGTTTTGGTTGTGTATTTTGGGGTGGGAATGTCTTTTGTATATGCATGTGTTTTCCCTGTCTTCTGTCTCCTCTCTCGCTTGATCTATCACTCTAATGAATTCCAGGTGAGACCACTAATGAGAGGGGCATGGATTGGTCTGGCTGTGAGCTGTGGGGATAAAAGCTGCTGGGAAACGCCATTCTCTGACTCCCCTATCCTGTCTCAGACGTGCTGAGCTACTTTGTGTCTTGTTGTATAGCGATTAAGCTTTGTATAAAGGTGTTAATTGGAATTGTTGTGTCGCTTAAAGTTGTTAGCTACTATTGGGAGCTTATGTAGAGAGGTGGGTGCCACTGTGTTGTTTAATTCATTTTTCTTTTTAAATGTCAGGTAAGACTTTCCCTCAAGATAGTTCTGTTTTGTTTATTGTTTTGGCCTTTTCTCCTCCTGAAGCTTCTGCTGCTCCCTTTTATCCTGTTTTGTAAATAAGCAAATCATTATTTTAATATCCGTTTCAGTGTGTGTTTGAGAGCAGGAGACAGGACTCCAGGATTCCTTTACCTTTGTTATGGTTTACCCCAACCTAGACTGGGGGATATTAATCATAACAAAGCACAATAAAGACTGATGCTAGAGGCTGTAGCCATTATCCTCCTCGTTAGCACGCCTGCCTTCCATGCTGGAGACCTGAGTTCAAATCCTGCTCGGAGTGGGTTGAGTGGGTCGACACACATGCATGCAGAAGATGGATATTTTTTTCGGTTAATGAACATTTCTTCATCCTATGATGTAATGAAACACGCTTGTGTCCCGTCAACAGCATCAATACACCGGGTAACCCCGTGATTCCCCGTGAATGTCCCTTTATCTGCAGCAAGCGTTCATCCACAGGAGAAAACACACTATGGATTTCTGGACATTGTGCAGTCTGGAGAGGCCATATATAGTTTGATAAGTGATTCTGCTGAAGAATGACAGAAATTCCCAATTCATCTACGGTTTCATTTTGCCTGTGGCCAGGGAGTGCAGATTTATTTTATTTTTTTTACTTTTTCTCCGGTGTAATTGGGTTTTTTCAGTTTTTGGGAGAGGTAACTGCATCTGTAAGTTTACAAAAAATGAAAACACCCTCGTGACTCAGGCGATACTTTTTTTTTAAAGGTCAATGTCAACATTAATATGTAATTAAAATACACTCAGTTGTGATTCAGGCGATAACTTTTTAAACAGTCAATGTCATAATACTCTAATATATTGTTTTTAATGTGGATTGATGATAGCAGCCATGCTTTGGATCGTTTCTGAGTCACTGTTAGGGAGTTAGAAGTCCTCAGGAGGACTTCTAAGCTGTTGTGGGTTTAGGAGCTACTTTTAGCTTTAAAATGCTTCATGAATTGCTCTTAGATGAAAATTTTAAGAGTCCTAAAATTAGAAGTGACACACCCCTAATTTTTAAGAGTTGCTCCTGGGGGCCTGGGTAGCTCAGCAAGTATTGAGTCGCAAGTTCAAATCCAGGGTGTGCTGAGTGACTCCAGCCAGGTCTACTAAGAGGGTAGATTCACATGGGGTAACCTCCTTGTGGTCGCGATTAAGTGGTTCTCGCTCTCAATGGGGTGCGTGGTAAGTTGTGCGTGGATCGCAGAGAGTAGCATGAGCCTCCCCTGCTGTGAGTCTCCGCGGTGTCATGCACAACGCGGCACGTGATAAGATGCACAGATTGACTGTCTCAGAAGCGGAGGCAACTGAGACTTGTCCTCCGCCACCCGAATTGAGGTGAGTAACCGCGCCACCACGAGGACCTACTAAGTAGTGGGAATTGGGCATTCCACATTGGGAGAAAAGTGGATCAAATAAAAAAATAAAAAAAAATAGTTGCTCCTAAATTTCTGCGTTAGGAGATACTTTTAGCCTTAAGATTTTTTGTTAATACAGGCCCTGATTTTCAATGTGGTTTTAAACTTTCATTGAGTTTATCTTTGAGAGCTGTTGCACTTAAAGGTATATTTTGATTTCAAAACAAGTTAAGTTCAATCAACAGCATTTGTGGCATAATGTTGATTACCACAAAAAATAATTTCGACTCGTCCTTCCTTTTCTTTAAAAAAAGGCAAAAACCAAAGTTAAGTGAGTCACTTACAATGGAAGTGAATGGGGCCAATTTTTGGAAGGTTTAAAGGCAAAAATGTGAAGCTTATAAAAGCACTTACGTTCGTCATTTTTACAGTCATTTTATGGTTTGTTGACATTACATTGTCATGGCAACAAAGTTGTAAACTTGGCAATAACTTTACACAGAAAAGGTTACTAAGTAATTTGATTGAACTAAAATCATGTTAACACTCATATTGTTTATGTCTTGTGGCTATACATTTGAAACAGTGAGTATTTTAATGTTTACTGATTGGCCCCAATCACTTCCATTGTAAGTGTCTCTCTGGAACCCAGTCCTTTTTAAAAAAAGGAAGGACAAGTTTAAATTTATTAATTTAATATTTGTGGTAATCAATATTATGCCACAAATGCTGTCGATTGAGCTTAACTTGAATTGAACCCAGAATATTACTTTATTTGTAATTTAGGAGAAGTTGGTCTTCACAGCCAGTGACAATATTAAAATGAAAAAAGGATACATGCAAACAACTTAAGTATTAAAAAAATATTTTTGGGGGGCCTGGGTAGCCCAGCAAGTAAAGACGCTGACTACCACCCATGGAGTTGTGAGTTCGAATCCAGGGCGTGCTGAGTGACTCCAGCCAGGACTCCTAAGCAACCAAATTGGCCCTGTTGCTAGGGAGGGTATAGTCACATGGGGTAACCTCCTCGTGGTCGCTATAATGTGGTTCTTGCTCTCGGTGGGGCACGTGGTGAGTTGTGCGCGGATGCTGCGGAGAATAGCGTGAAGCCTCCACACACGCTATGTCTCCGCGGTAACGCGCTCAACAAGCCACATGATACGATGCGCAGATTGACGGTCTCAGACGCGGAGGCAACTTAGATTCGTCCTCCGCCACCCGGATTGAGGCGAGCCACTACTCCACCACGAGGACTTAGGGCGCATTGGGAATTGGGCATTTCAAATTGGGGAGATAATAAAAAAATAATAATAATAATTTAAAGTGTATAAAATTCAACATTTAAAGTGAAGACACATGAGAAAGTTCTTACTGCTTTTTGCCCAGACGAAGGGGATTGTAGTTAAATGCTGTACTGTATATCTAAAGCAGCAGTCAATTCTGGTCAAGACTCACCCTTAGCCCCACTCAGTTCTGCTTAATCTTGAGGACACTCAGCCCTACTCACCCAGTGCAGAGCACGCATTCAGTTGCCTAGCAACTGCTCCATCTGCCAAATCCAGCAGGTAACCGATCAGAACTAGCCAGCACGCGGCATAGTGATGGCTGTGAAAAACAATGGTGGCAGGATCATAAAGTTATGTGTTAAAATAAAGTACTAAACAACAATTAAGCTAAACAACATAAGAATAATTTTGATCAAACATCTTCATTTTGTTGTTATCCCTACGATAATGCAGCTTTTATCTTTAACACAAATACACTGGCAGCCAAAATTTTGGATTAAAGTACAGATTTTGCTGTTTCGGAAGGAAATTGGTACTTTAATTCACCAAAGTGGTATTCAACTGTTCACAAAGTATAGTCAGGACATTACTGATGTAAAAAAACAGCACCATCACTATTTGAGAAAAGTCATTTTTGATCAAATCTGGACAGGCCCCATTTCCAGCAGCCATCGCTCCAACACCTTATCCTTGAGTAATCATGCTAAATTGATCATTTGGTACTAGAAAATCACTTGCCATTATATATCAAACACAGCTGAAAGCTATTTGGTTTATTAAATGAAGCTTAACATTGTCTTTGTGTTTGTTTTCGAGTTGCCACAGTATGCAATAGACTGGCATGTCTTAAGGTCAATATTAGGTCAAAAATGGCAAAAAAAGAAACAGCTTTATCTAGAAATTCATCAGTCATCATTGTTTTGAGGAATGAAGGCTATACAATGCTTGAAACTGCCAAAAAACTGAAGATTTCATACAAAGGTGTACACTACCGTCTTCAAAGATAAAAGGACAACTGGCTCTAACAAGGACAGAAAGAGATGTGGAAGGCCAGATGTACAACTAAACAAGAGGATAAGTACACCAGAGTCTCTAGTTTGAGAAATAGACACATCACATGTCCTCAACTGACAGCTTCATTGAATTTTACCCGCTCAACACCAGTTTCATGTACAACAGTAAAGAGAAAACTCAGGGGAGCAGGCCTTATGGGAGGAATTGCAAAGTTATTTGTCACGTTATTAATGTCCTGACTATACATTGTGATCAGTTGAATGCCACTTTGGTGAATAAAAGTACCAATATCATTCCATAAGAGCAAAATCTGTACATTATTCCAAACCTTTGGCCAGTAGTGTATACACAGAGTTTATTTTCTTTTACCTAAAGTCAAAAAGAAGATTTGTTCTAATGGAAATCTCTTAAAGGGGTCATGACATCCATCTTTTTTTAATTATTTTAATATATACCTTCAGGTTCACTTATAATATTAGTAAACGTTTTTGCACAAAAACAGTCATATTTGTAAATCATGATCATTTTTCACCCTTATTCTGACCCTCTGTCAGAAACGCTCAGTTTTGGTGCTGCTTCTCCTTTAAGACTTGACTGTAAACGCCCACTGTTATGATGGACTCTCTGCTCTTGACTGACCTGCTCTCTCTTCTTGCCATCTCACTGCTCATCACTACTGGGTGGTCTATGGAAGTGATTAAAGGTAAAGTTGGCTTTGATGTGTTGTTGTGGAGTCAGTCAGATGCAAATGTCTACCACAGTGTGACATCACAATGTGAATGAGTCGTTTTGGCAGCTTGGTTTCAATAAATGCTTTTTTTGCAGTGAGCAGGAAGTTTGGAGTTATGAAATGTACAGTATGTTGTTGTAGTATAATGACCGTTTTACATGTCAAAAGTTCAAGGGAAATTTGATCCCTCATGTCATGACTCCTTTAAGTTGAACTGATTATGAATTAAATATTCTCTGTTAAGTAAAAACATGAGTGCATACCCATTGAGACTGCAGAGGATTGAGGCCATTCCCATGACCATGTTGGCAACAGAAAGTGAGTTGGCAGCATTTTTACGGAAAAACTCCTTCAGATTAACCCAATTAGCATGTTCCTTTAAGAGCAGTTTATTAGCATCCTGGAAAACGGCTGTGACCAAAAAGAAACATCAGCAATTACACAACAGTTTTGTCAGTGGCAGTGCATTGTTTGAGGAGTTCTCTATTACTGTATGTGAAAATATCCTAAGAGATTTTGAAGTAACAGAATTCCAGGAAATCACTAGCAGCTGCATAGTAAATATACTAGTTACCCTTTTTTTTTTTTTTTTTTTTTTTTTCCCAGTTAATTTCTCTCTTAATTTTAGTACAAGTTCTTAGCCTAAACATGTGATATTTGTCATTATCCTCTCTACAATGTTTTTGTAAATAATGACTACAAATTATTCTCTCACTTACTTGCACAGTATTAATGACATGTTCTTTAAAAAAAAAACAAAAAACAAAGTCCAATCATATTCTAATCTTGACTCTATCCAATGCCCTAGTACAAAAAATACAAACTGGCACAACAGTATTTGAAACAAAATACAATTTATAACCATTTAAAGCAAGAATAGAGTAAATTAGCAAAGTAGCAAAATTACCCCTCAAATTTACTTGTAATTCCCCTGAAAGTTAACTCCAGAATTACCCCCAAGAAGGCACCCCAAAAACATTATGCAAACATTAGATATGTTTGCAAAACATAAAATAATGTTACAAACTTACATGTAAATAATTTCATAAACACATGTAAACACACATTATATACAGTCAAAAATATACAGTAAAATATTTTCTTTCCCCAATAATGAATAGCTAAAGTAAAACATGAATGTAATGTAAAAAGAATAGTGTTGAACAATATTTGTTAAGGGCGATCAAAATGGCTTAACTAGACAATAACCATGATATTCAGAAAATACATGGTGGGGTAAAAAGGAATACACTTACCAACAGAATGGAATACTCTCCCAGTTATTTGATATCATCAAAACAACTAAGTATGATTGCAAATGACTGCTCATCTGAATTACAAGCCATCCATACGCTAAAACCACAAAGCACTATTACCACATACAGTAAAATGACATGGTTTTATAATAGACAAAGGTTTTGGGAGAGAACATCACTGAGGTAAGGGTTATTATTCATTTAATAATCAAATGTCACATATCGATCTACAATCACTAATCCTCTAATCTGACAAGCTAGTGACCTGGAAAAAAGGATCTGTTCACACTGCAGACAATTCCGATTTGTTTTACAAATCCAGTCTTTAGGATGGATTGTCCACACTGTTTTTTTCTAAGCATGCAAATCTGTGCATTCAAGCATGGTGTTAATTTTCTGGCAAATCTATGTTGGTTAAAACAGTAATGATGCAGAAAATACATTTCTTTTCAATAAGTTCTCCAACAAGAGGAGAAAGCTGCAAATTTTCCCTCTGCTTATGTACATCATAATATTTAGGCAATGTCTCCAGAAATGGATTGTCAACCACCTAAGAATGTATCGTATTTGTAGAAATTGGATTCCATGTGGTTTTCTATAAATAATGCAGGCTAAATCAAAATAATCAGATACGCAGAAAAATTGGATATGGACTGCCAGTGTGATCAAAGCTTATAGGACACCCGGAAAATCCAGAAGAAGATTAAAGCATCAATACCTCTCACAGCGAAAATCAGTCATTTGTATTGCTAAATTACTGTACTAAAAACACCCATTTCATCCAGAGAGCTGTTGTGTTACACTAACTGGTAACACTTTACAATAAGGTTCCATTAGTTAACAACATTATTTAACATGAACTAACAATGAAAATACTGCATTTATTAATCTTACTTAATGTTAATTTCAACATACACTAATGCATTTTTTTTTAAATCAAACGTTATTTTAGTTAACATTAGTTAATGCACTATGAACTAACATGAACTAACAATGTACAATTTTATGTTTTATTAATTAACATTATCAAAGATTAATAAATGCTGTAAAAATATATTGTTCATGATTAGTTCATGATACCTAATGCATTAACTAATGTTAATGAATTGTACCTTATTGTAAATTGTTACCCACTTCAGGGTTGGGAGGGTTACTTTTGAAATGTATTCCACTACAGATTACAGAATACATGCTGTAAAATGTAATTTGTAATGTATTCCGTTAGATTACTCAAGGTCAGTAACGTATTCTAAATACTTTGGATTACTTCTTCAGCACTAGTAGATTTTTTCACTTGTTTTGACTATAAAAACTCTGCCAATACAGTAAGACAAAATACACGTTAAAAATACATTCTCTGAAAAACCTAAATATCTTATGCAGTGTTGTTTCTAAAACAAGATAAATCAAACTGATCTTGTTTTAAGGATTTTTAGATATTTTTACAGGAAAACAATACAAAAATTATCATCAAGAATATGATTTTTGTCCTAATATCAAAGGTCTTACTAGAAAAAAAATAAATATTATCCAACGTGAATTTTCTTGATAAAAGAAATATGATCGTGCCTGGTAACGTGCATGTAAAATGGCTAGAAATAGCATTTTAGCTTAGCGTAAAACTGACAATTTACACAAGGTTTATTTATATTTCTTCTGCTCCAAACTTACTTCAAACTTACTTCTCTGTCTGCTCGTATGAATGTAACACATCATAAGAAAATGTTTCACCGCTGTTCAAATGCACTTTGGATTGCATCATTTATATGTATAAATGTTTTCCATCTGAAAGGACTAAATATTAAATGAAACAAATGACAATAAAATGCAAAGTAATCTCTTCAGTAATCAAAATACTTTTTGAATGTAACTGTATTCCAATTACCAATTATTTAAATTGTAACTGTAGTGGAGTACAGTTACTTATATTTTGTATTTTAAATACGTAATCCCGTTACATATATTCCGTTACTTCCCAACACTGCCCACTTACAGTAACAATGATGATGAAATATGTACATTCAGATGGTGCTACAAATTGAAAGAATATCTTAAAACAGGTAAAGAAGCTAGAAAGTCTTCTTAAAATTGTAGGGCTTTTCATTAAGTGTGCCCAAGACTGTTTTGCTACTGAAACGCTGCAGTGATTTTCAATGAAGTCCCACAAAGAGGTCTTTGTCCTGGAGCATAAAATCTAAAAGAACATCTCAAGTGGATAGATGTGTGTTTTGTTAGAGAAATTCACGAAGTATCACTTTTGTAACATGACATTCATAATGAAATAAGCTAAAAAGTCTCCACTGGGATTTTAGTGCATAATTAAATCCCCAACTTATAAAGATATTATATTAGTTTTAGATATTATAAAACACACTGAAATTTGTATGCATGACAGACCCTCCATTTTCCCAACAGGTCAAGATGCATTATGAAATAAAGTATACTTTCATTCCTGGTCATGTGCTGCTTTTCTATTAGGTGAGGGAAGCATGCAAGGAGACATGCACGACATTTGTCATTTAAGTATATCAGCTATAAATATTTTAGGCTTATTGGTACAATACTATTTTGCCTAGCATTTGCAAAGTCATCAAAAAAAGTTTAAGGCAGGGTTCCTACTATTGCATTTTGTAACCTGAACTTGATGTGATTCCAAAGCCAGTCGATTTCAAGCGACTCTTCATCTGAAAGAAAACAGTCAATGAGATACAGCACATGCCAAGACACAGAATTTACCACAGAGCTAAGATAACATTTATACTTTGATTCACAGGCAATTAGACCTCTCCATTATGTTCTTGACCTACCATCTTTAAATGTTTTCTATAAAAACTGTAAGTTATCAAAACATGATATCATTCGATAATAATACAATTTACAGTAGCAGATCCAATAGCAAGTAGTTTAATAATGTGATAGCAAGAATTTTAATATAAATTTAATTACACTGGTGGTTAAAAAAATAAAACAAAAATAAAAAATTCAGCATTCATACATTTCTCACATGATCATAAAATGTTAAATTTGATGCAATTTGGCTAAAGTAATATTAGGGCTATCACGATTATGAAATTTGGCAGACGATTACTTGTCAAAAAAATGATTGTGATCAATTGTCTGTTTAAGGGCTTTCACGACTATGACGATTAAATGCAAGTTTTATGGCTTTTACAATTATAACGATTTATTGTCATTAGGGCTGTCGATTTAATACACTGTATATGTTGTACATGTTTGCTAAAAAATAGAAAGATAAAGAGGACTTGTGTATTTCTGATGTATAGCATAACTGGGCCTTACATAAAAGCTTCACGTTATATTTACTGTATAATAATTGTTGCTAATGCTTGAATTGTATTGGCTTTTTTGCAGGAGCTCTTGCGTGTTAGGGCATGAAAACGTGAGATGCTGACATTTTACCTGTACCAACCTGGACAGAAGAATGTTTCAGTCCCAACTATTTCTCTCTGCATTTATATAGATAGGTGTCTATACTGTATGTTTACTTAAATTAGGTGTATGCAAATATTACCCAGTGTCGTGAAAAGCTGAATATTACAAGAGTAAAGAACTTACCTTATTTAATCCATTTAGACCCTGCATCTATTCCAATGGACATCACTTTTCTCCGGTGTTTTTTAAAGGTATTTGTCATTTGGTGCCACCCAAACAACAAAGAATTATGAGATTAGATGCTGCTAAGTCAAGCTATGAGTGTCTTATCACTGTTAACTTTTGCACAGAAAATCTTCCTTTAAAATTAAGCATGGTGCCATGTGACACAGGCCAAAAGAAATTG
Organism: Myxocyprinus asiaticus; assembly: GCF_019703515.2. Taxonomy (NCBI): domain Eukaryota; kingdom Metazoa; phylum Chordata; class Actinopteri; order Cypriniformes; family Catostomidae; genus Myxocyprinus; species Myxocyprinus asiaticus. The sequence continues at coordinate 20,293,550 of NC_059372.1, read as the reverse complement.
CATAATTCAAACTATTATATCTATATCTAAAGACTACACGAACAAATTATTTGACAATTTTAAAGAAAAGTTGAGATGTGACATTAGTAAGACAAGTCATAATAATATAATAACATATTGCACATTTTATTTATATTTATTTTTATTTGATGTCCATTGTGATGGACAGTGGGCCTCAATGTAAGGAAAAGAGTATATACTACTGCAAAACTGATTTTGTCCAATCTTCACCAAAATTGAGTCGGATCTTCAGAGCATGCCTGGCAAAAGTGATCAAACTGATATCATATATTCAACACCATCTGCCTGAAACAGTCGCATCAGATTATATTTTGTATTGACATTCAACTTGGTGTCTCTTGGATATGTGATTTTCTAGAAGAAAAAAAATCTGAGCTGCTCACTGCAAGGTTGAAGGTTTAAAGCTCACAGAGTATGACCCAAGAGCCATCACCATTGTACCCTTGAGGCAGGTGTGTTCTGTATTTGTACAAGGTTGGCCCAATAATCACTGCCAGACTGATCTCACAGTGAAATAAGTAACAGTAGGTCGACTTTTCTTTAGCTAAAATCGGTCTGTGCTTACCGAAATTCGAAACACTGCCCCTGGTGGCCAAAGCAGTAAGTGTTGCAGGGCGTATAGGCACGTGTGAGCTCCATTTTCCGGGTGAAATGTCCACGGAGGGGCGCCAAAAGCGAGTTGTAAAGCGAGTTGTTTTCAGCTGTACAGGATGTAATACAGTGAGGAGGAATGCATATTTTATAAACTGTACTCCCCAACCCAAACCCCAAACCTAAACACAACCATCAGTGGAGTAAAAATGTAATGTTAAGGGGGAAAATGCAATCTCCGAATAGCTCTCATCACTGATAATGCAATTGCGATTACTTCATGGTTTCAATATAGGAAGCAAACCCAGGCCTCCCACGCTGCTGACACAACCTGCTTCCAAGTCAAGCCACAAGGGAAGGCAAACATGCTTGAGGCGCTTGTCAGTGAGTCAGCATAATGTGGCCGATCCTAGGGTACTAGAACTTTGGGAAACAACATTCTAACTTCCCGTGTGATCATGTTGTTTCTGTTTGCAGCATTATTTATTATTTGCCTCTTTATTTGCCTGGTAACAGTTCAAAACAAGACTTCTGGTCGCTAGCCTAAGCAACATGGAAAATATTCCACCATTGTTTTACAAAATACATAGCGGGGGTCTATATTTTCTAAGTAATGGTTTAAATGAGGAGCCAACCACTCTGCAACTACAGTACTGTTCACTATAATCAGTTTGCATGTAAATGTGTTTCATCAACATCTACGTTTTAATTTGGGATAAATAAATACTCCTAATGGGCTTAAATCTAGTTTGAAACACTGAGCCAAAGTGCAACCAAGCATCTAAAAGCTGTAGAGCTGTCCTCAGTATATGAGGGAGTCCAAACTTGTTTTTTACAGCTTCACATCCCAACCCTTCATAATTGACTGCAAGAACAAATTAGTGCATATTGAGACATTCCTAAACGTTAATCTAGCCATTATTATAGCCATTTTCTCTGGTATGGAAGCAGCAAATATATTGCTCTTACTTAGTAATGTGATGTTAAATCTACGTACCAGATGTGGGAGTTAGGAGGATCATGGTGGTCTCCAAATTTCTTCAAGTCAAAAAACACTGCAACTAAACCAATAAGAACATTTGCTTTAAAATAAGGGAAACTGAACAATTTAAAACCATATTTTATTACAGTGGGCAATTAGTACATATTCCGTCCCAATTATTTAATTATAATATAATCAGATTAGATATTGAGCAGTTCATCACAATAACAGGTTTTTACTAATCAGACTACAAGCGTTGCTGTTTGAATTCATAACAATTGTCTAACACCTTCCAACAATATTTAACAAGATTAAATCATAACATGACTCTCCATTCGTTAGAAAAAGGATGACAGATGACAGTGTGAAGCCAGAGACTATTTAGCCCAAATGGAGCACTTGTATTAAAATAAATGGGAGAAATTGGAAAGGCCAATATGGCTGATGTGAAAAGAATGTCCCATATTTGTAAAAGAGCCAATCGCCTTTTAGATACAAACATCACCTGTCAGTCAACTCAAAAACACGCATGCACATTAGCTGGACCAGCCAGAAAATGTATTTTAGTGTGATCTGAGCTAAAGAAGCACAATTTATAATAATATTGTTGGTGCACTTTGGTAAAGCACACTGTTTAGTAATGCTGTGTTCAAGTCCTCCAGGAAAGTTCATACTTACGAGTCAGAAATCATAAATACAATGTTATGTGCGGTTAAGTGATTTTAGTCAGAAAGAACGGCCCCGTTTTGCAATTTCATACTTCTTTCTCTCTTTTTCACATACTAGCGAATGTAGGAAGTTACTTTAGAAACAATGCAACAAAATGAAGTGCAAAGCCATGCATTAGGTGCGTAATTAATGCTTTATCTATTTTATCATTTTTGTGTGGCCACATACAGTATAATGATGGGAATTGTAGTTTTGTTGCAAATGCTTGTTGCTGCACAAACCAGCTAATTGAGTCTTGTTTTCTGGCAAGTTTTATGGGTTTTCTTCATTAACAGTGCAAAAAAATTAATACAAACTAGTTAAAATCCTCAAGTAAAACTGAATTATTACCAATAACAATTTGCTTCCGCCATGATTCTTTAAGCTGAAGTGTGAACATTTTTCTGTGTTAAAATACTGTACTTTCTCCTATCCCAACTTTATTTGCAGAGCCAACTGTAAGTAAGCCATTCATAGGCTGATTTTCTCAAAAACCATCAACACTATCTCTGTGGTACGATGAAAATTTCCATTAGTTTTCAGAGACCCCTCTAGTTCTAAATAACAACATTGACTCAACCAGTGGTAAGAATCAGGGGCGTGTCTGTCTCTTTGTTTTTGGAAAGCTGTTTTGAAAACATTGCCTGTATCCGAAAGCTTAGCGAGTATGGAGGACCAAATGTGACAATATTTAAAATAGATAAATAAATATATATATTTGCAAAGAAATGTAAAAAAAAAAAATAAAAAAAAAAAAGTGTACATAGAAATAAATAGAAAATACATGTTTAAATTTGTATTTAGACATTTATTTCCTTATTTATGCATTATTGTATTTATTTATTACCACATTTATTTATTTCCACATTTATTTATTTTCATATTTACTTATTTCTACATTCATTTATTTCCACATTTATATATTTCTTTGTCCATATGGTAATGAGAGGGTGTGTTTTCTACTTCAGGCATAGCAATCAAGCTCAGAGTGCTCCAGAGTAAATCTTGGAGGCCACAGTGACATCTTGTGGTTGAGTCAAATGGGTCAAATAGGGAATTAATGATCTCTATTGAATGAATGACTTAGAGGTTGCTGAGTTTGCACTAGAGAAATTCTTTATTTGTCACTTTGATGAACTGAGTTGTAAATTTTCCTTCATTCTTGTTTTCATCTCCTAAGCATTTGGGCTACTTCCAGGGGTGTAGCATCCATTATGGTGACCTGTACATGACAGTGGATATATGATGGATTTTATTTTTTATTTTTTTACTTAAAGTGCAAATCTAATAAAACAAATAAGTTCTAGGGTGAAAGTTCTATCCATCAATCAACCGCTGCGGTAAAACAAGAATTTTCAAACTTTGCCAGTTTTGTGTGTCTTTAAAAGGATATAACCATCTGATCAGACAATTTTAAAAGTGCATACACATGCACAATAGGCTACTTCACAGAACTTCTTCAGTGTGCCTGATATCAACATGCAATGAAACTGATGAGAAGCACAAACACCCGAAGCTCAGTTAATACAGGTATTCTACTACATTAGCTGATAATTCTGCTCTAAACGTCACATTTGTGCTTAGGTTAAATGCAAGTATAATTGTCAGAAACGATGCACTGATTTTTTTCACTTTCTTTTAGTTCTTCTACTTTTTTGAGACCTTCACCTCAAAATCCAAACACAATTTGTCAAAAGAGAAGCATATTATATTACACAAGTTGTAAACAGTGATGTCTCCCCCATCCACTTGTGATCAGATCGCCCAAAATATATACATGTGGAAATAAATGAATACAATAATGTATAAATAATGAAATACATTTATAAATACTAATTTATGACAGATTTAAACATTTGTTTATTTATAAGTACACATTTTTTCACTTTTTTTATATTTCTTTGCAAATATATATATATATATATATATATATATATATATATATATATATTTTTTTTATTTATTTATTTATTTTTTTTTTTTTATTAATACTGTCACATTCAGTCCTCCATACGTAGGCAGCTGATTTGCTGCAAAATCAGTTAAAGGAATGGTTCGCCCAAAAATTTTAATTCTCTCATTTATTCACACTTATGCCATCCCGGATGTGTATGACTTTCTTTCATCAGCAGAGCACAAATTAAGACTTTTAGAAGAATTTCTCAGATCTTTTGGTCCATACAATGCAAGTGAATGGGTGCCAAAATTTCATATTTACTTATTTCTATATTCATTTATTTCCACATTTATGTATTTCTAAATTTCTTTGTCCATATGGTAATGAGAGGGCGTGTTTTCTATCAAGCTCAAAGTGCCCCAGAGTAAATCATGTAGTCCCACAGTGACATCTTGTGGTTGAGTCAAATGGGTCAAATAGGGAATGAATAAAATTCAGTCAATCTCCACTTAAACTTTCACATTCTTCTTCTTGTGTTTTTGGTGATATACATTTTTCATATATATGCCCCCTATTGGGCAGGTAGAAGAATTTCTAGCTAAAATTGACTTATATATTGATCTGTTTCTCACCACACCTATCAAGTCGCTTGAGAGGTGCGAGGGCACTGCAGGGGAGGCGCAGGGAGATGGGGGATTGGAGAAGTCCATAAAAAAAAACTAGCTATATTATTATTATTGTTATTAAGTGTAAACATTTGAAGCATACTTCCAATCCAATTGAGTGTCAATTGTGCAATCGATTGATACATTTCAGCTGGACTGTTGAGTCTGTAGAGACTCTCAATGAAGAGAGATGGCTGCCATGCCAGTTTGTTTTCATGTTGTACATTTTAAAGTATTAAATCCACTGTTAAATCCTCTGCTTTTGTGAGAACAGGGTTTTTCCTGCATTGAAAATATTTCAAAACGAAATTTCGAAATGAAATTTTGGCCACCGAAGCAAATTATATGATATTCAAATTCATCTGGCTTTTGCCATTTTATAAGTGCTAAATATGCTTATTCATCTGAAACGTGGATGAGCTCGGGATGCTTAAAGACTGGTGTCGTGTGAGTGTTGTGTGATCCACCGAGAATCACACACGAGATGCGCTCCGCTCTATCCTACTGTACCTCTGGATCACGCAGGTGCTGGTGTGCACGCGACACGCATCACGCATCATCCAGGCTTCCCTCGATACTTGAGCTCCGGTGACAGGATATCACATGACTGTCTCATTAAACTGGGCTTCTCTCAATATCATGTTGCAGATGACAAAACTTATGCGACCCATTTGAATTCTTCATGAGAATTTTCTATTTTAAATCTCTATGGAGCAATTAAACCATTTCATATGGCTACAGCACTGACATTTTGAACATATCGGACAAGGGAAAGGGAAAACACCTGCATCACCAGCATCAATTACAAGACTTTTCACATCTACACATCAACAACACCCTTACTAACATTTATCACAGTAAACTGTAACAGAATTTTTCATTATGTATTAAATATTTGCGTTAAATGTGTTTATGCTGTTATTTTTAACAAATAAACAGTTCATTTTCTTAAGTAAGACTAACTATGAAGGTAAATCAAAAGCAAAACTTGAGAGCTTACATATTTGGATTTGAGAACTTGTACAGTAAATATGTCTACTCGTAAGTTGAAATTTACACACACAGTACCGATGTGGAAATTTTGAAATTGAATGTTGCAATCTGCACTTACAGACAATAATTCAGAGCTTGTGTTTTGAACTCACAAATGCAGACAAGTTGTCACAAATGTGCAAAATGACATTCAAATAAATACAACTACAGACACAAACTTGAATTACACATTAACTTTTGGACTTTAATTCATTTTCGCAGTACAACCACAAATCGGCACTTACAACTTCTCAAATCTGGCACTGCAACTTTAAATCTTCACGCCTTGACTTTTGCAAGTACTTTTGCGAAAAACCTGTAGCAAAACTCACTTGTGCCAGGACAGTGATATTTTGAAATTTACCTATTTCCAATGAGAAAACGGGCGAATTTGTGTCTTTTTGTTCACATAAAGTCAGAAAAAAACAACATATGAATCCAAAATCCTTCTTTATCTGTGGTCCGATGAAGACACCGGCTTTGACCTTTGCCTCAGACAGCTTAGGGAAGAAGTCTTGAAGGTACCTGAAGGCTGCCGAATCCTTATCTAGAGCTCTGACAAATTGTTTCATGAGGCCCAATTTGATGTGCAGTGGTGGCATCAGCACCTTCCGGGGGTCCACCAGTGGCTCCCACTTGACGTTGTTCCTCCCCACAGAGAACTCGGTCCGCTGTGGCCAGTCCCGCCTGTGGTAGTGGGGCAAAGATAGCAGGGAAACTTGGTAAAACCGCCTTGGAGACCCATCAGGAATGCCACAATTTTGAAGTCTCCTATGACCTCCCAGCCATACTCATCACACTTCAAGGCGTCCAGCAAGGTCTTGATGCTGTTGTAATCCTCTTTGAGGTGCACCGAGTGAGCCAGGGGAAGAGACGGGTACTTGTTACCATAATGGACCAGCACGGCTTTGAATATTACTTTAGTATAAATACATGTTAATTTGGATTCATATGTTGTTTTTTTCTGACTTTATGTGAACGAAAAGTCGCCCGTTTTCACATCGGAAATAGGTAAATTTCAAAATTTAAAATTGTCAAACCAATTTAAGATTGAAAATCTTAAGATTTTTGCCAAACAAACAGAATTATTAAATTTCTGAAGAAATTTCTCATACTTTCTCAGAGTTTGTTTTCATTTATTCTCACCCATTGGTCAATTTGGTATTTGTACTTACTTGTACTTACTTTGTACTTGATATTGTAACTAGCATTGTTTTGTTTTTTTTGTTTTTGTTTTTTTTTTTGGGGGGGGGGGGGGGGGGGGGGATTTTTTTCCCCTTTTTCTCCCAATTTGGAATGCCCAATTCCCAATGTGCTTTTTAAGTCCTCGTGGTCACGTAGTGATTCGCCTCAGTCCGGGTGGCGGAGGACGAATCCCAGTTGCCTCCGCGTCTGAGACCATCAACCCGCGCATCTTATCACATGGCTTGTTGAACTCGTTGCCACAGAGACATAGCGCGTGTGGAGGCTTCACGCCATCCAAAGCGGCAACCACGCACAACTCACCACGCGCCCCACCGAGAACAAACCACATTATAGCGACCACGAGGAGGTTACCCCATGTGACTCTACCCTCCCTAGCTGGAGTCGATTTCTTTTGGGGAAACCGGCTGATATTTTCAGACTGTGTTTATTTTCTCGACCACTGAACTATACATTTCAGAAGCCTAAAAGCACTAATACAATTTACAAAAGGATTATAAAATGACTGCATCTTAACGATCATCAACCTGACTCTGAGTCTTTTGTAGTCCGTCAGCATCTGTAAATCCTCTCCGTTTGTTGATCTGTATGAAGCAATCACGCAAGCCCTTCAACACATCTGCTTTCCAGACCTGTATAGTCTACCGGTATTTTACTTTGGATTCAACATTTAATCAACGTGCCAAATTTGTGACTGTAAATTGGCATACAATAACAACTTCCCCGATGTTACAACACAAGTCTGCAACAAGGAGATGGCAGAGTTGAGTTAGCATCCCAGATCACATCAATAAATCGGTATGTTGAAGTTTAATTGATCAATGTGCTGCTCTTATAAAAGCGAGAATCTAATGCTTCTCTACTCGTTCTCAACATTTATACACAGTGTTTGAAAACCTTTTGCATTTATAATTTTTTTTTAGTTGGCCTACATTTTACACAATTTTACATTAAAATTATTTTATGAAATCAAATAAAAAAGTAAGTACACATTATAAAATGTATATTTTTTAGATTGTATGAAAACAACCTGGATATTTAAATAAAACTGAAGTGTATTGTTTGGACATTTTATTCAGTGTACAAACGGTAGTGGACAATTACTGTTCATTCTAATATAAACCTTTTTCTAAACAAAAACTCATGAGTGATAACAGACAATTTCAATGTAGGTTAAATGGTGCTTTTAAGATTATTTGTGGTAGTTTTTCAAAATACAGGTGCATCTACTCAAACTTCCCTCAAATTTATCTCATGGGATTGAAGCATTGCACTTTGGTATGTGCATATAGGCCCTGATTTAATCTTAGAATGGAGCTATTAATAGTAGGCCTAAATGTCATTTATACTATTATAAATAGTACAAAGGACACTTTGTAAAGAGCTGTTTATTATGAGATATAAATTTTACCTCCCGTTTTTTTTTCGGAATTGAAGAAGAATAAAAAAAATAAGTCTGGAATCGACTCCAGGAAAACCAGGAATCAGAATCGGAATTGGAATTGGAGTCGATTCCCAAATTTCTGGAAACCAACAGCCCTGTTATTCACATGCACACGCATATCCCCAATTAACACGCCGGTTGCATTCACACCGGTGGCATACACTGGCTAGGCATCAACCAATAAAACGACTTCATTGACCCCTCCCCCGCCAAACACTGGTCTTGCTCTCTCGCATCAGGATTTTACAAGTGCACAAGTGAGTTTTGCTACAAGTTTTTCACAAAAGTAGTTGCAAAAGTAAAAAAAAAGTTAAAAAAAAAAAAGAAATTCACCATTTTCTCCCCAATTTGGAATGCCCAATTCCCAATGCACTCTAAGTCCTCATGGTCACATAGTGACTCGCCTCAATCCGGGTGGCGGAGGATGAATCTCAGTTTCCTCTGTGTCTGAAACCGTCTCTTATCACATGGCTTGTTGAGCGCGTTACCGTGGAGACCTAGCGCATGTGGAGGCTTCATGCTATTCTCTGCGGCAACCACTCACAACTCACCATGCGCCCCACCGAGAGTGAGAACCACATTATAGTGACCACGAGGAGGTTACCCCACGTGACTCTACCCACCCTAGCAACCGGGCCAACTGATTGCTTAGGAAGCCTGACTGGAGTCACTCAGCACGCCCTGGATTTGAACTTGTGACTCCAGTGGTGGTAGTCAGCGTCTTTACTCGCTGAGCTACCCAGGTCCCCCACATGTGTACTATGATGTTTGAGATTAGGATACAAACTGGCCTGGTTTGGCATCAAATATTCCTATAATCTAAATGATTCCCAAATCATTAAAGGAATAGTTCACCCAAAAATGAAAATTTGCTGATAATTAGCTATAATTTTTAGTTAAAAAGTATATAAGTATTACTTTGTTTCTCAAAATAATCAATCGTTTGTGTTCAGAAGAACTTTATTGGTCGACTGGAGTCATGTGGATTATTTTGATGCACCCTAAATATGCATTTTGGACCATCAAAACATTTTGTACATTCACTTGCATTGTTTAGAGGAGGAGGCCTGAAATGAAATCCTAAAAATCTTAAATTCTGTTTTGATGCAGAAAAAAAACTCAGATACATCTTGGATGGTCTGAGGGTGAGTAAATTATCAGCAATTTTTAATATTTGGGTGAACTATTCCTTTAAGATTCTGGTAAAAGGAAAACTATATCTGTTATGGAGATGTAAACAAACATATTTACTATAGAATCACAGTCCCAAATCAGTAAAGTGGTTTACTCGTGAATATTATAACTAGGCCTATAGAAATAAGGTGTTAAGTTAATTTGACTTCCCACAGCACTGTGAAGTTCAAAAACTCTGTTGAATTTATAGGTTTTTAGATGCTCAGTTGATCAAAAATAAATCATATTCATTACAAGCATGAAATGCATTGGCTGAACATTCTTTCGATTACTAAAGGGGGGCTTGACTGAAAAAGTTTGGGAACCACTGCTTTATTGGCTTAACCGACAGCGTTTTTGAATATATGGAACTCTTAAGAAAACTGGTCTCAGAACAGTTCTGGCACCTTATTTTCATCCAACTTCCTTATACAGCCAAAGAGGGCAGCATTTTTCAGCTGTCGGACGCAGCTATTGTTCCGTTCAATGGCGCTAGTGGCGCAGAATATATTACACACTTCAGCTTTAAATCGACACGCCCCCAACTCAGAAAGTAAGGGTTTGGAGCATGTGCGCTTAACTCGTAAATACGATCCTTAAAACATGACAAAGATCAGTCCATTATCTGAAAGAGCCTTCAGTAGATTCATTCAAGAGCACGTTGACTCCTGCCTCAGTACCACACGTCTATTACATAACCCAGACAGAGACTCATTCTGACTACATATTAGCAAGACATGCGTTTTGTTAAAATGGAAAATGTAGTTATCTCGAAATAAATTGATAACCACAGTTTTCAGCGCGCATTTGACGCGCTGATTGACGCGTTTTAAATCAGATTGAGTGGCGTTCACATCGAATGTGTTTTTGCGCCGTTCTCGATTATTTTCAATTGTGTGTCTATATAAACATGCGTTAGACTGACGTCTTTGACCGTTGCGCCGCGTCTCGCGCAGGAGCGCCGCGTTTTTTAAACGCCGTGTCAAGTTAAAAAGAACTTCATCTGTTAAATACGTCTCTCAAATACACCTGCGTTCTGCTCTATTCGTGGCGCAGCTTCTATCCTTTTTTTAGGGGCCGTTCAAACTAAAAAACGTATAAAGGTCCCCTAAGAAAAAAGGATAGAAGCTGCGCCACGAATAGAGCAGAACGCAGGTGTATTTGAGAGGCGTATTTAACAGATGAAGTTCTTTTTAACTTGACACGACGTTTAAAAAATGCGATCTGCGCATCCTTATCCGAATCAATTTACAGTGCACAAGCAACAACAACAACAAAAAGTTTTTTTTTTTTAATTGTGGCTTCAAGACGATTGTCCTCTATATCTGTAAACAGCTACAGGTTGTAATTTCTAAACGCACTAAAAAAAAAAGCATAAAAAAATAAAATATTCTGTATGTTTTCTGCCCTATATTCTGTCCCTCAAAATGTCTAATATGTTTCTGTTTTGCCAATAAAATTTGAGATTATCAACAGAGCCCAAGTCCTTTAATATAACAATATTATTACGCTGTTAATATCAAAGTGAAATAAACCACATATAACGCCCCTCGCATATTTCAAAACTTACCTTCGATGTCAAGGAAATTGATGCTGCTCAGAATTAACGCAGATTGACTAACTTCGAAGACACAATTTTTTTATTTTATTCCCATGCAGTAGTTCTCCACTAAACAGTAATGATGTTCGTCAGCAGCGAATTTTAGTGCGTCTCTTTTAAAGACATAGCGGGATTCGCTGGAATATTCCAGCGGAAATGACGCCGAAATAGTTCTAGTTCTTTCTGAAAGCGCATCGCAAGTGTCTTGATTATCCATAAAAAAATAAATAAATAAAAACCAGAAGCGCATTACAGTTGATGTGGACAGAGACTGCTACAGCAGTCTACAGGTGTTAATCACAGCTCTGCAAGTGTTCCTCCTGAAGAAAGCATCTGTTCTCGCATAACAGTGAAATCATATCTGAGTGAAAAAAGGGAATGCGAGAATATCATTGAAAATAAAAAGGAAAAAAATAATATTTTCATTTATTTCCCTTAATTATATTGTTATTGTTTGGAATGCAGCGTTTTCCTCTTGTTTGTCTTAGTTGGCATGAAACTTAGCAGTGTGACATGCCATTTAATCTAAAACTCTCACATTGTTACTAATCCTTGTATAATTATATTATCCATGCAGTTTTATGACCTCATAATAATAGTAACTACGTTGAACCTACTTATAAAAAATAATCTGTTACATATCGTTGTAGGATCATTAACTGCAGAAAAGTTCAAAGGTGGTTAAAATGGTGAAAATCTTCCAAAAGAAAGTTAACAGACATGTTATTTATCAACTACCATTCTAACACACAAATTTCCTTTTATTATAACCACATTTAGCACGTTACATTATGTTTATATCTATTAATGAAACATTTTATAACATTTTAAAAGTCAGGATTCTCCAGATACTTGACTAGATTGCTGTGATTTATGAGGAAAATACAGGTTGTAGTGATTTAAGGTTCGTGGATTAGTGATGTACCTGTATTTAAATTTAGTCTATTATGGATGCAACTGATTAATACAATCTACACTTACTGAGCACTTTATTAGGAACACATATACACCTACTTATTCATGCGATGATCTATTCAGCCAATCGTGTGGCAGCAGTGCAATGCATAAAATCATGCAGATACAGGTCAGGAGCTTCAGTTAATGTTCACATCAACCATCAGAATGGGGGAAAAAAATGTGATCTCAGTGATTTCAACTGTGGCATGATTGTTGGTGCCAGACGGGCTGGTTTGAGTATTTCTGTAACTGCTGACCTCCTGGGATTTTCACACACAACAGTCTCTAGAGCTTACTCTGAATGGTGCCAAAAAGCACAAAACATCCAGTGAGCAGCGGTTCTGCGGACGAAAACGTCTTGTTGATGAGAGAAGTCAACAGAGAATGGCCAGACTGGTTCGAGCTGACAGAAGGGCTACAGTAACTCTGATAAACACTCTGTACAATTGTAGTGAACAGAACAGCATCTCAAAATGCACAACACGTCGAACCTTGAGGCGGATGGGCTACAACAGCAGAAGACCACGTCTGGCATTTTATTAGGATCATAGTGTTCCTAATAAAGTGCTCAGTGAGTGTATATAAAGACATAAAGAAGTTTGCAAAAGTTTGTTGAAATGCAGACAGAACATCATCTTAGGAATAGAGTCTTGAATTGAAATGTTTGGAGTTCCATTCAATGTTCTAACAAACATGTCATGTTCGGCATGGCACACAACACAAATTTCAGCGCAATGAACCGAGGCTAGGAAACACATAGCACTGTAAACAGGTTTGTTTTTTAAATTTCTTTGGCATTCCATCTAACATGGCTATATAAATTTAAATCAAGAGCTTAATTTAACATAAAAAATGTAATGTCAAGTTAAAAATTTCAGTCATGTTTTGAGAAAATGTGGCATTCTCCTGTTCGAGGCTTGGGAATTGGGAAATGGGGAAAGTCTTGCAGAAACTCTTTAGACATGTGAAGCGGATTTTGTAGTCCTGACAGAAAGCTCCACTCTGCTGTGCATTCATACAAGCAAAGCCCTGCATTGGGTCATACCTGCAGAATGAGAGCAAATGTCTGTTAACCATATTTAGAAGTGGTTTTTATAGAGATCACTTCTGTGCAAATATTTAGAACATACAATGGATGTGCTGTGCCAGAAGATATACAAATTGCACATCATGTAATCATGCAATCAATAAAATATGATATTGTTAACCATGCACTTGAAAAAAACGTTTCCAGTCTGCAGTGCTGGGGTTCCACTAATTGTTGAGACCTCAATGGCAATAGGCTGAGAGCAGATCTGTTGTGGATCTGAATATCCATCAATGTCTCATAATCTCCTTGGCCTCCTGGGTTATCTTGGTCAAACCAAGATGTCCTACAACCTGATGCAGAAGATGATCAGCTGAGTAATCTTCATCATCACATATACTATTAGATCAGATAGTCTGTTTTGTAAATGTCACTCACTTGAACATCTGGGCAGCTGAAGCATATTCTATAATCAGCACACAGCACTGCTCCTTGGTCTGTGTTTATACAGGCAAAACCAGAAGTAGGATTATACCTTCAAAAAACACACAAAACAACTTTAGAGCATAATAAAATCTAAACGTTTCCAATAAAGCTTTTTGTCTTTCTTGCCTTAAATGTCACTAGAAGCATATGCCTTGTAATATCTTGTATTGTAATAGTTTTTATATGCTCACACTTGAAAGATGTTGCCTGTTTGAGAAGCTGGTTGGTCAGAGATGGTTTGAGCCTCTATTCCACCAGCATCCAGACATATGTACCCAGGGTATTTATTGATAAGTTCAGTCAAAAGCTAATAATCTCCATTTCCACCGGGGTTGTAATGATCAAACCATCGGGTTATACACGCTGAATACCACGCAGAGTGAAAAATGTAAACAAACAAACTCTGCATTAGAATATGTTTACTTCTCTGCCTCACTGTATGCAAGAAGAATTACCTCAAATAACTACAGTTGTGCTCAAAAGTTTGCATACCCTGGCAGAAATTATGAAATTTTGGCATTGATATTGAAAATATTACTGATCATGCAAAATAAACTGTCTTTTATTTAAGGATAGTGATCATATGAAGCCATTTATTATCACATAGTTGTTTGGCTCCTTTTTAAATCATAATGATAACAGAAATCACCCAAATGACCCTGATCAAAAGTTTACATACCCTTGAATGTTTGGCCTTGTTACAGACACACAAGGTGACACACACAGGTTTAAATGGCAATTAAAGGTTAATTTCCCACACCTGTTACTTTTTAAATTGCAATTAGTGTCTGTGTATAAATAGTCAATGAGTTTGTTAGCTCTCACGTGGATGCACTGAGCAGGCTAGATACTGAGCCATGGGGAGCAGAAAAGAACTGTCAAAAGACCTGCGTAACAAGGTAATGGAACTTTATAAAGTTGGAAAAGGATATACAAATATCCAAAGCCTTGAAAATACCAGACAGTACTGTTCAATCACTTATTAAGAAGTGGAAAATTCGGGGATCTCTTGATACCAAGCCAAGGTCAGGTAGACCAAGAAAGATTTCAGCCACAACTGCCAGAAGAATTGTTCGGGATACAAAGAAAAACCCACAGGTAACCTCAGGAAAATACAGGCTGCTCTGGAAAAAGATGGTGTGGTTGTTTCAAGGAACACAATATGACGATACTTGAACAAAAATGAGCTGCATGGTCGAGTTGCCAGAAAGAAGCCTTCACTGCGCCAATGCCACAAAAAAACCCGGTTACAATATACCCGACAACACCTTGACACGCCTCACAGCTTCTGGCACACTGTAATTTGGAGTGACGAGACCAAAATAGAGCTTTATGGTCTCAACCATAATCGCGATGTTTGGAGAGGGGTCAACAAGGCCTATAGTGAAAAGAATACCATCCCCACTGTGAAGCATGGTGGTGGCTCACTGATGTTTTGGGGGTGTGTGAGCTCTAATGGCACAGGGAATCTTGTGAAAATTTATGACAAGGTGAATGCAGCATGTTATCAGAAAATACTGGCAGACAATTTGCATTCTTCTGCACGAAAGCTGCGCATGGGACGCTCTTGGACTTTCCAGCACGACAATGACCCTAAGCACAAGGCCAAGTTGACCCTCCAGTGGTTAGAGCAGAAAAAGGTGAAGGTTCTGGAGTGGCCATCACAGTCTCCTGACCTTAATATCATCGAGCCACTCTGGGGAGATCTCAAACGTGCGGTTCATGCAAGACGACCAAAGACTTTGCATGACCTGGAAGCATTTTGCCAAGACGAATGGGCAGCTATACCACCTGCAAGAATTTGGGGCCTCATAGACAACTATTACAAAAGACTGCACGCTGTCATTGATGCTAAAGGGGGCAATACACAGTATTAAGAACTAAGGGTATGCAGACTTTTGAACAGGGGTCATTTCATTTTTTTCTTTGTTGCCATATTTTGTTTTATGATTGTGCCATTCTGTTATGACCTACAGTTGAATATGTATCCCATAAGAAATAAAATAAATGTGTTTTGCCTGCTCACTCGTGTTTTCTTTAAAAATGGTACATATATGACAAATTCTCCAAGGGTATGCAAACTTTTGAGCACAAATGTATGTCCGAAGTCCTTCAATATAACAATATTATAACGCTACTAATCTGAAATAGAAATTAACCATAACATCTCTTGCATCGCCCATCAGTTTGCAAACAATATAAATACAAAAGTTGGTAAGAGAGAACTGTGTGACTTTCTTCCAAGTCATGTTGTTCCTCATGGTTAAATTACACTTGTTTAACAATACCAGAGTAAATCATAAAAAAAGGGATAGTTTACCCAAAAATGAAAATTTTCTCATTATTTACTTACCCTCATGCCATCCCAGATATGTAAGACTTTCTTTCATCTGCTGAAATCAAACAAAGATTTTTAGAAGAATATATCATCTCTGTTGGTCTATGCAATGCAAATGAATGGGTACCAACATTCTGAAGCTCCAAAATGCACATAAAGTCAGCATAAAAGTAATCCATAAGACTCCAGTGGCTAAATCTATATCTTCAGAAGCGATATGATAAGTGTATAAATATAAAGCGATATGGTAAGTGAAACATCAATATTTAAGTCAGTTTTTACCATAAATTCTCCACCCTGCCCAGTAGGTGGCGATGTGCATGAAGAATGCAAATCAGCAAAAACAAAAGAAGAAAGTGAAAGTGGAGAGTGATAGTAAAAAAAGGACTTCAATATTGATCTGTTTCTCACCCACACCTATTATATAACTTCTGAATATATAGATTTAATAGATTACTTTTATGCTGCCTTTATGTGCTTTTGGAGCTTCAAAATTTTGGTACCCATTCACTTGCATTGTGAGGACCTACAGAGCTGAGATAATCTTCTAAAAATGTTTGTTTGTGTTCAGCAGAAGAAAAAGTCATACACATCTGGGATGTCATGAGGGTGAGTAAATGATCAGAGAATTAAAATTTTTGGGTGAAATATCCCTTTAAAGACAAAGACTTTATATGCCTACTTGGGAGGCAAAAACACTTCGGACATGTAAAGTGGACCCTGTAGTCCTGACACCCCCCTCCGCTTTGCTTCATATTCACACAGGGAAAGCTCTGTAATGGGTCATATCTGCAAAATGAGAGCAAATGTTTATTTACCATATTTACAACATGGTCTTGATAGAAAGCATTCCTTTTGAAAACTTTTGTAGTGTTATTGACAATTTGGAAACTGCAAGATAGTATTCTGTACATACAGGGGATGCATATTTGTGGTTTATGCACAATATCTGCTGGACATCTTATATATCATATCATCATTTATTTCAGCTTAAAAAAAAATTTGCACAGAGAATATAATGTGGTTAACGTACACTTGAAAAACATTTCCAGTTTGCAGTGCTGGGGTCCCACTAATGGTTGGGACTTCAATGGCAATAGGCTGAGAGCAGACCTGTAGTGGGTATGTCATCTGAATTTCCACCAGGGTCTCCTTTTCCTCCGGGGTTATCTCAGTCCAACCAGGGTGTCCTACAACCTGACACAGAAGATGATCAGCTGAGTAACCTTCATTATTTCATTTGAAATCCAATGAAAGAATAATGTCACAAACATTTCTGTTGAGAAAAAAGTAACACTTTCATTTTGACAAATATCTAGTTTGAGACAAAATCTCACTACTAATGTGAAATAGTTCAATGCTTTGATATATTTTGTGTTACCCTCATAAAAATCTTACCGTCTACTCTCTACTAACTAAAATTAGATTAAATAAGAAGTTTACACTATTGTATTAGTAAACTATGTTAAAAATGTTTCTTTAACTCAACTGGTTGCGCAAGATGCTAGAAACACCAAGGTCATGGGTTCGAATCCCAGGGAACATACATACTGATTAAATGTTTATATTGAATGCACTGTAAATTACTTTGGAAAAAGTGTCGACCAAATTCTAAATGTAATGCTAAATCCCTTGATAGCACACAAGTCTATCTGAGTGTTATTAGTGACAGTCTCACATAAAATGTCAGTCATTTCAGTGTGCTTTCTTCCATCAACTGGTATCATTGTTTCATTATTATTATTACTTTTTTTGTTACTGACTTGAACAAAACTCCTCTGGGCAGGTAAAGCATACTCTTGTCAGCATACTGCCCTCCTCCTCCTTGGTCTGCATTTACACATGCAAACCCATAGGTGGAATTATAACTTCAATAGACACAAAATCACTTTAGGATATTATAGAATCATATAAATGATTTTCAATCAGACCTTTTTTGTTTCTTGTTTTATACACTCACACTTGAAACGTGTTTCCTGTTTGAGAAGCTGGTAAACCAGAGATTGTCTGAGCCTCTATTCCAAGTGGATTAGGACATATGAGTCCAGGGTAAATACTGAGAAGATCAGCCAAGAGCATTTCATAAGAGAAGCATGCACCTGTTTATCATTTATAGAAATGTATTAACTAACATTGAGAAAATTATTGTTGGTCATACACTTGAATTTGTTTTCCAGTTTGCAGTGCTGGGGTTCCACTAATGGTTGTGACCTCAATGGCAATGGGCTGAGAGCAGACCTGTAGTAGGTAAGTCATCTGAATTTCTGCCAGGATCTCATAGTCTCTACCTCTGGGGTTATCTCGGTCCAACCGGGGTGTCCTACAACCTGATGCAAAAGATTACCATCTGAATAAACTTGATCACATATAAAATCAATGTGCCATTAAAGTAATAGTTCACTAATAATTCTCTCGCCATTTACTCACCCTCATGCCATCCCAGATGTGTATAACTTTCTTTCTTCTGCTGAACACAAACGAAGATTTTTAGAAGAATATTTCAGCTCTGTATGCATCCATATAATGCAACTCCACAAGGTCCAAAACTTTAAATCTCAAAAAGCATATAAAGGCAGCATAAAAGTAATCCAAACGACTCCAGTGGTTAAATCCATGTAGGTGTGGGTGTGAAACAAATCAATATTTAAATCCTTTTTATACTATAAATCTTCACTTTCAAACAGCCCTCATAAGCATTCTTCTCTCCTAAGATTATTTTTTTTTCTTCGTGTTTTTTGAACATATAGCCACCTACTGGGCAGGAAGTAGAGTTTATAGTAAAGAAGGACTTTAATATTGATCTGTTTCCCACACCTATCATATCACTTCTGAAAACATGGATTTAACCACTGGAGTCGTATTGATTACTTTTATGCTGCTTTTATATGCCTTTTTGTGCTTCAAAGTTATGGACCCTGTTGACTTGAATTGTATGGACCTACAGAGCTGAAATATTCTTCTAAAAATCTTTGTTTGTGTTCAGCAGAAGAAAGAAAGTTATACACATCTGAGATGGCATGAGGGTGAGTAAATGACGTTTTTTTTTTTTTTTTTTTTTGTGAACTATGCCTTTAAGACTAATGTCACAATGATTTCTATAATAGAAAATAATATTATATAAGACATTTTGACAGATATCTAGGTTGAGACATAGTCTGATGTGTAAATTATTTTAGTGCTTTGGTATATTTTGTGTTACACTACTCTCACAAGTTTACATAATGGAAAGTGAACAAGAAGGTTACAAAATTTCATGATGTTTTAAATTGCTAGTCAGTTATTAAGTCTAACTAAGTGCTATTTAAATATCACTCACTTGAACAAAATTCTTCTGGGCAGGTAAATCGCACTTTATAATCAGCACACTGTCCTCCATTTTGGTCTGCGTTTACACAAGCTAACCCATAGATGGCGTTATAACTTCAAATAACAGAAAATAATTTTAGATTTAAAATCCAATGGTGTAAACATTTAAACATAAAGCTTCGTTTGAGATACGTTTTATTTCTTGAAACACGTGTTCAATTGCAATAGTTTGATACTCAGTTGCTGAAGCTGGTTGGCCAGAGATGGTCTGAGCCTCTATTCCAATTGGATGAGAACATATATATCCTGGGTACATACTGAGCTGGTCAGTCAAGAGCTCAGAGTCTCCCCTTCCAACTGGGTCATCATGGTTGAACCACTGGGTCATACACTCTGGTAAATACAGTACAGTGGACATTTTTACAGAGGGACTATTTGCACCCATGTGTACCGGTAAATAAAGTAGAGTAGGAATAAGTAAAGGAGTGAATAATCTTTTAAAAGTGACAAATTGGCAAAGCATGCAAGATTTAAACTCATACTTACTCTCAGTGGAGACTGACAACTGTGCACCTATGTAATGAAAGATAGAGACAGGATTTTGAGCAATGTTTATGTCTTGAGAGCTCATACAAATGTCAAACTACAAATTATTTCTAACAACAGCTTATTTTTCAGATCAACACTAATATTTTAAACTTGTAGCAAGAACAACTCAGATTGCAAATATCTAGGAAAGAATATTTTAGATAAAGTTTACCATTAATCAGATTGCAGTTGTTTTTCTTATTTTATTTTATAAGGCATACAGGTAGAAATAAAAGCATTGTCATACCTTGGTGATCATTTTTTACTTGTCAAAAGTGTTGAATTGCTAGAAACAGGAACTCATTTTAAAAAACTAAAAAAAAAAAAAAAAAAAATAACTTCTATTTTGCATACAATAAAAAAGGCTCTACAATAAAATAAATTGTATTTAAAAAAATCACAAATAAACTCTCCAAAATTAACTTGATGTTCTAGCATGTTCTGTAAAATGCCTCTATTTTGTCCATCAGTAAATGGAGTACATTAAGTGTCTGGTCAGCATCATCTGTGCTCTCCTCTACTGAATTGGTCTCTTTTAAAGCAGTTAAGCTCTTCCAGAATCATCTTGCAGCATAATCTTTGTTCTCTTAGCAGGTTTGACCCACTTTCACATCACTGTTTATTTACCTCCAGCACTCCACTCATCTCACATGTTAAGGATAATGGCTGACTCTCAGCACACAAAAATGATCTTGTCATAAACGCACTTAAAGAGCCACCCCTATGAGATACAATAGCCATGATCAAAACATACATACTGTTTTCTTAAAGAATTAGCATTTGACTCAAGATAGAACAGCATTTATAAGAATTATATATATATATATATATATATATATATATATATATATATATATATATATATATATATAATTACTATTCAAATATTCATAATATTATTTATTATTTAAAAAATAATAATATAAAGGCATGATCTTTTATAATTCAACACAAAATTACATGAAATCTGAAAAATCTTGCCATTGCTATACTTTAGCCTAAATGACATATTACAATCCTTTATGCTTTAATCCATTAATGCTTTTTTAAACTGATATTTCAGAAACATGTATACAAAAAAAAAAAACACTATTTTACCTTTTACGGATTAGCCTCATCCACTTCCATTGTGAGTGCCTCATTAAATGCCTGATTTTTTAACAAGTCGAAATTATTATATTTTATTTATTTTTTATTTTTTTTATCAACATTATGCCACAAATGCTGTTTATTAAGCTTAACTTGCATTGAACTCTGAATATTCCTTTAAAGATCACCAGTGCTTACAACAGGATCATGACAGGTTTTTACAAAGAAGCGATGTTTAAAAGATGTTTAAGACTTTATTCTTAACAAAAGGATGTTGTAAACAAATAGAAATATAATAGTGGGCTCTTGAGATTAAACCTTTTAAATAGTTTACCATCTTGAGATAAAACATGTTTACCAGTGAACCATTGAAAAGTATTGTACAAACAAATGTGAAATATGAATACATAAATGCATGCATTTCTTACTGCCCATAGATACTTTGATATTTGGTCCTTGGTCTTTACATGACCTCCTCCAGCAGTGTAGCTCCAGTAATGCCAATATTTACCTCATTTGTTGAAACTTGGAGCTGTGATTTTACTAATTTATATGTGTGTGTACAGTTTTTTGCTGAACTGATGAATCTCAAAGCCAAGTTATGCTAATAAAATCTTGTCATTCTGTATTGTTTGGGATACAGTTTAAAACATTTTTGGTATTGTATTCATTCTTGCACATAAGACATGCAAATACAGGTGTAAATGCATACATATCCTCACATGAAAAACGATATATTTTATCATATTTTAGGATCATCATGCCAAATGATTGTCATTTGTTTTAGCTTACATATTTCTTAAACTGAGAAGACCTCTCAGCTCATTACATCCAGACATTTCCTGAAAGACAAACAAGCATGGTGTGACTGAAGGTCTGTCATGTTACATGCATTACAATGAAGTTACAATGCAGTTTAGTCTCAGAATGCATTGTAAGGTTTGAGTCTGATCTTAGCAGAGACAGAGACAATGCAGCTATTGTGATCCCCTACATTATACATTACACAATAAACCGGGTCGCATGTACAGTATAAAGGCCTATTCAATCTATTCTATTTGGTTGACATTTCATATAACCAATTTGTAAAGAGAGGCTGTTAATGAAAATAGATTAGCAATCGCTTACAAGATTTTGCTATACTTTTGCAGGCATCATGCTATTATTGATTCTATAAGTTTGATAAACCTTACATTCTAAAAATATATAAATCTGTACAGTACCTATAGAAAGTCATCATACCTTGTCAAAATCCTTATCATTTGTCACATTACACCTTGGAAATTTAAATACATTCAATGTAACCTTTCCAGTTGTATTTACACATTATAACCTTCAACATCAAAGTGATAATAACATGCAAAAATTCTGAACAATTGATAAAAGTAAAATACCTGGTTTAGATAAGTGATCAGCCCCCTAAGTATAACCATTGCAAACTTTTACAGGTGCAACCAATCACATTTCAGATCACATACCTGGCAAATTGGCCCCCACCTGACATACATTGTAGTGGTTTTGATTACATCAGAATAAAACCAGCATGAGGATTCCATTACTAGTAGTGCAGGGTAATGAATTCAAGAATTCACCATAGTTGGAAAGGCGCTTTCAAAATGACTACAGAATAACATTGTGGAAAGGCAGAGGTTAGGAGAAGGGTACAAAAAGATTTCAAAGGCTTTAACTGTCTCTCTGAGTACAGTTCAGAGCATTTTTAAGAAGTGGAAAGTGCATGGCACCACCAAAACCTTGCCAAGATCGGGCCGTCACTCCAAACAGGGAAGCTATCATAAGGCCAAAGGCAACTTCGAAGGATTTACAAGCCCTCATGGCTGAGATTGATTAGTCTGTGCATGTGACAACCAGGGCCGTAGAAAGGAATTATGGACCCCCTGAATATATATTGCTCTGGGCCCCTTTCATATGAAAATATGCAGTTTAAAATTTGTTGTGGGCCCTCCTGGACCTGTGGGCCCCTAGAATTGTTACCACCTTTCACCCCATTTGCTACGGCCCTGGTGACAACAATCTACCAAGTTTTACACAAAGCTGGCCTGTATGGCAGTTTGGCAAGAAAGAAACCTCGTCTGACACTAAGTCTTTTGTGGCAAACGATTCTGGGCAAAGGGCCACACTAAGGATTCTGATCCCAGGTGGCAAAAGGTTCTATGGTCAAATGAGACAAAAATTTAACTTTTTAGACAGAACTCCAAGCACTATATTTGGAGAAAACCAAACACAGCTCACCACCCATTACATACCATACCTACTGTGAAGCATGTTGGTGCAACATTATGTTGTGGGGGTGTTTCTCTTCAGTGGGGACTGATTGAAGGGGAAATGGATGCTGCCATGTACAACCAAATTCTTAAGGAAAATCTGTGACCCTCTGCTCGACAACTAAAGATGGGCAGGGCAGGTGGTTCACCTTTCAGCATGACAATGACCCTAAACGTACTGCCAAAAAACAATGTAGTGGCTTAAGGATAAGAGTCAAAGTCCTTGATTGGCCAAGTCAGATCCCTGACCTAAATCCAATAGAAAACCTGTGGATGGACTTGAAGAGAGCAGTCCATTGACGCTCATCCCGCAATTAGACAAAACTCAAGCAATTCTGCAAAGAAGAATGGGAAAATATTCCCCAATCTAGGTATGTGAAGCTAGTAGAGACATATCCAAATGGACAGGTCACTTAAGCAAAATGTAGCTCCACGAATTATTAAATCCAGGGGTATGATCATTTTTCAAACCCTCTTATTCTAGTTTTTCATCTTTAATAAATAATTTTTTGGAACTGTCTCCATTTTTTTTTTTTTTTTTTTTACTTTCATGTTCAGAAGGCAAAATTTATAAATAAAGCTGGAAAAAATATATATTTTATGTTATGTTTTTATTTCAGGCTGTAAAACAAGAAAAGTGAGTATTCCAAAGGGGTATGATTATTTTCTATAGGCACTGTATCATATTACAATACCCATAAGCATAATTAACTGTTTGTCTGACCAATGCCATACAGAGAGAGATTTCAGGAAGCCTGGTTGAAAACACTCATTATTTTTACCAATAAAGATGTTAGTAACTAAGCATGTTATAGGCCATTGGCCCTAGCCTATACTGTATGATGGTGACAATTGAATTATATTATATTATACATTAATTTTGATCCAAATGTCTATATATCTGCTCTGGATCCAAATATCTACAGGTGCATCTCAATAAATTAGAATGTCGTGGAAAAGTTCATTTATTTCAGTAATTCAACTCAAATTGTGAAACTCATGTATTAAATAAATTCAATGCACACAGACTGAAGTAGTTTAAGTCTTTGGTTCTTTTAATTGTGATGATTTTGGCTCACATTTAACAAAAACCCACCAATTCACTATCTCAAATAATTAGAATATGGTGACATGCCAATCAGCTAATCAACTCAAAACACCTGCAAAGGTTTCCTGAGCCTTCAAAATGGTCTCTCAGTTTGGTTCACTAGGCTACACAATCATGGGGAAGACTGCTGATCTGACAGTTGTCCAGAAGACAATCATTGACACCCTTCACAAGGAGGGTAAGCCACAAACATTCATTGCCAAAGAAGCTGGCTGTTCACAGAGTGCTGTATCCAAGCATGTTAACAGAAAGTTGAGTGGAAGGAAAAAGTGTGGAAGAAAAAGATGCACAACCAACCGAGAGAACCGCAGCCTTATGATTGTCAAGCAAAATCGATTCAAGAATTTGGGTGAACTTCACAAGGAATGGACTGAGGCTGGGGTCAAGGTATCAAGAGCCACCACACACAGACATGTCAAGGAATTTGGCTGCAGTTGTCGTATTCCTCTTGTTAAGCCACTCCTGAACCACAGACAACATAAGAGGCGTCTTACCTGGGCTAAGGAGAAGAAGAACTGGACTGTTGCCCAGTGGTCCAAAGTCCTCTTTTCAGATGAGAGCAAGTTTTGTATTTCATTTGGAAACCAAGGTCCTAGAGTCTGGAGGAAGGGTGGAGAAGCTCATAGCCCAAGTTGCTTGAAGTCCAGTGTTAAGTTTCCACAGTCTGTGATGATTTGGGGTGCAGTGTCATCTGCTGGTGTTGGTCCAGTGTGTTTTTTGAAAACCAAAGTCACTGCACCCGTTTACCAAGAAATTTTGGAGCACTTCAGGCTTCCTTCTGCTGACCAGCTTTTTAAAGATGCTGATTTCATTTTCCAGCAGGATTTGGCACCTGCTCACACTGCCAAAAGCACCAAAAGTTGGTTAAATAACCATGGTGTTGGTGTGCTTGACTGGCCAGCAAACTCACCAGACCTGAACCCCATAGAGAATCTATGGGGTATTGTCAAGAGGAAAATGAGAAACAAGAGACCAAAAAATGCAGATGAGCTGAAGGCCACTGTCAAAGAAACCTGGGCTTCCATACCACCTCCGCAGTGCCACAAACTGATCACCTCCATGCCACGCCGAATTGAGGCAGTAATTAAAGCAAAAGGAGCCCCTACCAAGTATTGAGTACATATACAGTAAATGAACATACTTTCCTGAAGGCCAACAATTCACTAAAAATGTTTTTTTTTATTGGTCTTATGATGTATTCTAATTTTTTGAGATAGTGAATTGGTGGGTTTTTGTTAAATGTGAGCCAAAATCATCACAATTAAAAGAACCAAAGACTTAAACTACTTCAGTCTGTGTGCATTGATTTATTTAATACACGAGTTTCACAATTTGAGTTGAATTACTGAAATAAATGAACTTTTCCACGACATTCTAATTTATTGAGATGCACCTGTATATATTCAACTGAACTGATAATGATCTACATGATTGTGTTTGGTTAAAATTGACTACATGAGGGTATGAATGAACATGGGACAGGAAATGTGGAATGGGAGACTGAGGCTGAAAATATTAAAACATGGGACTGCCATGGAACTTTTTGTTGGACTAAGCATACCCATAAAAAATAATAAAAACATAAACTAAATAAAAAATGACAATTTGTGTGTAAAGGGAGTGTGCAGGTTCCATCTAATGCAACATCTGTAATAACAATGAAGAATATAAAGATCAGAGGCAGTCATGGATTTACATTAGAATTTTTTTTACTCATCTTTCAAAAAAACTCCTACAGCCACCAGGGTTGAATTGTCATAAAAAGCTTTTTTTGTTGAAGTTATTGGTTCCAGTCTGCCAAAAAACAATCTCACAAAGTCATGTGTATTAGGGGAGATTGACATATACCCCACCAAACATAAACATAAATGTTTATTCAAAAATAAAAGGAAAAACAGATAGAGGGGGTGCAGTAGCCATATCACACATGACAAAATAGCAAAAGAAAAACTACCAACTTGTGTGATCGTGCATTTAAAGTCATATCAGGCCAGAAATCAGTGAAGACAAACGACAGGATCAAAACAATAAATAAAAATAAAGCAACTTTAACTGAAGCAGTAATGCTTCGAAAGAAAGTTAACAAACAAGCCTTAGTCATATAAAAAAGTGAAAAAACATGTGGCCCATGTGGGCAAGCATGCTCATAAGAGCTCCAAGTCACAGCACTAATGAAAGAGGGGATATTGATTACATGATAATACAAGGGTTGCATTCTACACATCACTTCCTTGCAGACCTTCCAATGTGCCTCCTCGGTTCTCAACGTCACTTCTCCATTTCAATTCTTTTCATCATTATCACCACACAATGTATCCAGTCTTATTTCTGCACCCTCTGATTGAGCTAGAATGTTAAAGGGATAGTTGAGCCAAAAAATGAAAATTCTGTCATCATTTACTCACCCTTATGTTGTTCCAAACCTGTATGACTTTCTTTCTTCTGCGGAACACTTCAGTCACCATTCACATTTATTTGATGGAAAAATATGCCATGAAAGTAAATTATGACTGACACTAACCTACTGCCTAACAGAGGGTTTGGAACAACATGAGTGTGTGTAAATGATTACAGAATTTTTATTTTTGAGTGAACTATCCCTTTAAACAGCAGAAGTGGCAGTTCTCTGTTAATCCTCCAGAGGATCTGGAAGATGATTTAAACGGCCAAAAATGTACACACACTTGACCTCAAACACACTGTGGAATCACACATGCAGCTATTTTCTCCTTTGTTACATTTACACTGATGCTGAATAAGACTACAAAATTTGAATGTAATGACAAAAGACTTAATCAACTGCAAAAATATCTGTGTAGTTGTTAACAGATAAAATGTCAGAATAACATAAGAAAGAACCAATAAAAAAACAAAGACTCTCCAAACAACATTCACAAGTAAAACAGTGTTACTTAGGGGAGGGGGGAGATTAGAGTTAAGAGACTCCCTGTAAGAACAAAAAATGGATTTGCTTTTACTGAATAAAAAACAAATTCTAAATACATTTTAATAATAGCGGTAACAACCTACTTTAAAAAATTAAATAAAATCATAATTCCAAAACATTTTGCAGTACAATTCAATGCATTCTCAAAATTAACTTCAGTCTCAATACTTTGACTTGGGGTTGGCATTCAGTAAACAGTATTTTATTGTTGAGGCTTTTGTTTCTTACAACAAATGAGACACATCCAGAGAAGTACATCTGAACAAGTATAATGAAACAGTGATGTGCTTGTAATTTTATTTGTCATGTCTGAACTTAGCACCATAGTTTAAAAAACACACTTACCAGACACAAGGTTACCAAGCATGGAAGGTATATAATTTCAATTCGACCTCATATACAGTATATATACAGTATATGATCTCCCATATGTCATCTTTAGCAACAATCTTCACTTGAGATGCGTGTCATTTTGCCATATGTGTTGTGACCTCAGAGACCCCTTCCCATGATATCTTAAGCATCTAAGCATGCTCGCCCCCACTAGCCCTCGTACTGAGGAAAAGAAGGCACCAGAGTCTTCAAGTATTAACACAGCTTGGGTGCTAAAGCCTCAGACACGCAGTATTAGAGCCTAGAATCACCTCTAGGAAAACAAATGAGCAGATTATTGTTAGTTTGCATTATCCCCCACAAATATATAATATATTTAGATTAATATGCTTATAAATAAAAATTCAGTGCTGTGAAAACATCTCCGATTCCATAGGATCTGACCCATCGTAGAAGGCTCATCATGTTTTTTTTGTTGTTTTTTTGTTTTTGTTTTTTTTATATCATGGCTAAAAAGCTACTGTTCGGAGTATGTAAACTGTACTGGAGCTTCTTTGTTAATAGTTCCTTCATTGAACATAAAACACTGAAAAGGTGAAGACTTGTTAATATAATTAATTTTCTCACGCTTTCCCTCTCATTTTTTTTTTTTTTTTTTTTTGGTTTAACGCAGCATAGAGCAAAGAATCCTTTCTTGTGTAGTTTTTTGGTTGCAGTGAAGCACCAGCAACACATATCAGTGTGTGTCTCTTAAAGTGTGAGTTAAAAACCATTGCTTGTCCTGTAAGCGTCTGAGAAAAGCATGTCTTTCCCAGCATGTATGTGAATGAGAGGTTATTTTCTGTAGTCTCTTGATAGTGTTTTAGCACCGCGTCTATGTTGTTATGCAGCGCTCCACGTTAATGCCCTCCTCTGCGTGGACCTGCAGGTCGATGGGTCGCGCTGGCTGTTCTCCCGGTCGAGCATTCATGAGTGACAGATTCTTCACACAGCCTGTGATGCCTGCAGAGAACTTCCCGCCAGTCAATGCTTTCATGTCTGGAGCTCCACCTACAGCCAAAGTGAAAACATTCTTAACAGATAATAGCTTCATTATAGTCAAAGACTACCCTACTGGCTTTGTGGATTTCCATTGTAGTACTTTGGTCAGTAGAGTGAAACAAAGATCCAATGCTATACAGTACACACCCAAGTAAATGTTGCCTTTGGTGTTCACCATGATGCTTTTGCCTTGTGACTGTCCTTGTCGGACAGCTCCTCCATCAATCTGAAGATAGCCCTGCTTACCCATTCTGTTGAGGACACAAACATGATTTCATACATGCACTAAAAACTCCTTGACTCCAATTAGTTCAAAGTAATTGCAAAAATGGCTAAGAAAAGTGAAATTAGTTCTAAGAAATGTGATTTGGTTTAACCCTTAAACGCACATCTCGGGTCTTTGGTGACCTGGGACCTCATTCCACCCCCTGTACCTCTATTTTTTTTTTTTTTTGTGCCCACAACTCTTTAGTATTCCTCAATTTCTCCCTTGTAAATAGTGTAACACACACACACACACACACACAAAAAAGCCAAAATTGCACACAAAATATATATATATTTTTTTATAATGTTTTTAGTACCAAAAATGTATAGCACCTAGAGACCCTAGGTATGTTTTTTTTTTTTTTTGCACTTCCATGAATTATATTTGTATGATTATTTAATATCTACATCAGTTTATTATCACAAGATATCTATTTCTTCATTTATTACAAGAGGAATGAGTACTATATTCATACAAATAAATACTGTCTAACGTTGATTTTCTGTGCAACAATGAAATATTAACAATGGTGAATTATTATTATTCCATATGTGTGTACACATACATATTATACATGTTATTTCTTATTCAAGGTGGTACTGTTGTTTCAGTGATTGACTTGATTTGTAGTTGACATTGCTGTTTGATGAAGAAACAACATGGAAGTAAACTATAGCAAGTACAACACATGAACAGTATAATATGACTATTGTCATTTGGGTGTACTACTAAAATGATGCAAGTTGTGCATTTATTTACACTCAATAAGTGCCTGAGAAAAAAATGTATGTGTAACTTATTTGTAGCTTATATGTTATTTGTAGCTCAAAAGCTTTTTGACATTTAAAAAATAAAACATCAAAATATATCAAAACATATTTTATTCAATTTTTTCCTAATGGTCTTGAAAATACTTGAAAATTTGACATTATCTGGGCATTTTGTAGATCAATTTGTGATAGATATGTGCCGGGCGTCTTAAGACCAGAGTGTTTGGTGAAAAGAGTGTTTGGTAATATTCCCGTGCATTTAAGGGTTAATATTTTGTCTTTAATGCATTAACATATTTAAGTGTGACTTAAGCATCCAAAATTGTCCAAATACTTTTTGGGGTCACTGTAGGTCAAATCATCTTTCTGATATGCACCGATGAGAAGTGGCTGTGTTTTACATTTAAAGTTTGTAGTGGTAACGAGTATTACCGGACTGCAGTGATCATATGCCACTTTCCGTCATTGACAGGCTCTCTGGAAAGAATCTGAGCCTCTCCACTGCCTAGCTGGTAACTATCAGGAAAAACACAACACATTATTTTTAGATCAGCTACAAAGATCTGAGCTGAAAACCCCAGTAGCAAAATTTTACCAGACCAAGACAAAACATCTGGTCATTAATATTGTCAAAACACTAATAATATTCTCTTCCGATATGTGCTAAATAAATGACGTTTTGGGTAGTTAGAGTGACAGTGATTCATAGTAAATTCTTAGTGGTGGAATTTCTCAATCACTCACCTAAACACAAGATGTCCATTTTGTAAACCGAGACTTATAAAGTCCTTGCCCTTTCCTTGTTCTCCAAGTTCCTGGAAAGTAATTTCAGAGGAATATTTAAGTTAGTCTCTAATATAAGTCACTGGGAGGGAGTATAGTTGAAAAACGAAGGCCAAAGTGTTGCATGAATAAACATGTGTGCCTTTGATTCAAGAGCATATTTACAATTATAGTAAAACTACATTCTTATTTCAGAAATGAATATCATTGTTATATATAATGATACTGATGAAAGTTTCCCTAAGGATATAACTTCACTTATGTTTTATAGAGCAATTGTGAATGCATGGCCAAAACATTAAGCACAGTGTTTAAAAATCAATTCAGGGTTTATTCATTTGGAACGGTGATAAATGCTCTTTCCATAACATGGTATATTAGCCCTTAAAGGTCTGGCAAACCTGGAATAGGCTGGATTAATGATTAACTTCAATGAATGTGCTAAAAGGTTGAAAAGCAGGTGATAAATATGGAATCATGAGGCCAAATCTGTGATAAAGCATAACTTTGAAAGCATGCAAACAATAAATGATGAAATTACATTTTGAGAACAAGTATAATTCACTGATAATGTCTGAGCATGTTATTCAATGGATAGTTCACCTAAAAATGAAAATTCCATCATCATTTACTCACCCTCATGTTGGGTGAATAAACCAAATACAAAAGGAGATGATAGGTAGAATGTTGGCCTCAGTCACCATTCACTTTCATTGTATGGAAAAAAAATTCAATGAAAGTCAATAGTGACTGAGGCTAATATTCTAACATATCCTTTTGTACTCCATGGAAAAAAAAAATATGGGTTTGGAACAACATGAGGGTGAGTAAATGATTATGATACAACCATGATATTGGTAATGCAGTCATACGTTTGTGTCTGACTGCTTGTGGAGAGTGGATACCTTTCTACTAGCATGCTTCTTAGGGAGGCTTAGAGCGCTTGCGGGCTCCTGAAGAGGATGAAGGTGAGTTAGCCAAGCAAACATGCAGAGCAGCCATTAAAAACGTGCAGTCACAACATTATATTCCATCCATAGCTGATCCGAGTACACTCATTTTACTAATTTAAGTGGAATGAAGCTGTATACAAAACTCTAAAAGACACTGTGCATGTAAGTTAGCAATGATCCTGAGATCCAGTAGGGGGCCCATGTGCACAAACATACCACTCCCTGCCACAGGATGAGGCCATCTCTAGAAACAGTGTTGATCTCAAACTCAATAGTCTCTGGAGAGTCAGGGGCACTGAAACAAATTTAATAGTCAATACTGATTCAAAACATTCAAAAACAACACCAAAAAACAAAACAACAACCCAAAATCTGATCTTTAAAGGAATTGAATGGGGTCAAACCATGTTAAGCTCTATCAACAACATCTTTGATACCCAATGCTGCTGTTTGTTAAAGCCAAATGAAGATTGCACATAGAGTCCTTTATCATTTTGATATATTACACCCTCACCTTCGTGGGAACATGGGCTTTGGAAGGGCGAGATAGCCATCATCATGGAAATATGCAGAATAATGAATAGGAGAGTCTGCAAAGAGAAACAGAATAAACTTCAAACTGTGACTTAGAGGCTACTCTCTGTCTAATAGTGCCACCCTGTGGAGCTTCACCACATAATAGAGTGAGTCAACATCACAAAAATAGAACAGAACTGACCTATGATTACTACATTAAATTAGATCTGTACTGTAACAAAAATACTATTGAGTAGATTACTGGTAAAAATGTGAAGTTATACATTTTTAACATTCTCTCAAGATCACAGATATCAGGCTTGTTGCATTGTGATACATTTAAAAAATATGTGCATCAAAGGGCAATTCACATAGACTGTTACATCCAGCATCCATTTCATCTCTATGAGGGAAATGCAAATTAATGCAAACACACACAGATGAAACATTTCTGTTGAAGTGACATTCTCAGTTGGAAACTACATTACACATTCCTCACAAAACCATTCTCTCGAACCACATAATAACCGGAAAACCCTCAGGCAGTTCAGTGCTTGCCTACAAGAGATTCATGCTTTATTTACAGCGTTTCTGGCCTTAAACTCACCTGTTTGGCCAGCTCAAGTGATTAAAGTAAGGACATTCGGTTGTTAGTAACTAATAACATCTGTTTGTTCACAGTGTGAGGACATTTTTTTTTTACAGACTTTGTTTTAGGTGAAAGTGGCAATGCGGACAGGATGTTTGTTGTTGGTATCGCAACAAAGAGAAACAAAGATTTAATGAGAAAAAGATCAATTGAAACTGCATATGTTGAGTGACTGACCGGTCAAGACACCTTTTGGAGATGCTAAAGGGGAATTCTATGAATCTGATGTGTCAGCCGAGTATTGCATTTATTTCATCACAATTACCCTTAAAAACAAAAACTGCACTAAAAACTATATTAAACTTTAGCATTTTACAATGAATACATAGAATTCCCCCTTTTAACTTTACATTTAAACGTCACAGATGACACGTAACCAATTAAGTGCAGATAAGACAATAAGGCAATAAGATTCATTTTGGTAGCACATTATTTCAGAGACCTATTTACAAGGCATCTGTATCAATAAATTGGTGCGTTATTAAGTGACTAATTTTTAGAGACGGTGTCAAGCACCAATTAGATGTTTATTTTAGTATGATTTTGTGAAATACATCACAAAATCATTGTAAACAAACATATTGCAAACAATTATTTCCATAATCATTATTTTGGTCTTGTTTTCTAGTTGAAACATCTAAACATCCTTAAAACAAGATTTATTTATATATTTTATAGAAGCACAATTAGATAAGATATTAAGACAGCCATTTGAAAGAATATATCTTTTCAAAACAATTAAGTTAACTTAAAGAATTAAGTTTACTTTTCCTCCACTGGCAACTTTTAATTGTTTTTTTTTAATGATATAGATTTTGATAATTAATGAAACTCTCAGCCTAAGTCCCTAAAATCTCCAAATAAATAAAACATCATAATTGTACATCAAAACTTATTACACATGCTAATACAACAATGACTAAAGGTATGCTCTCTCTCAGAATCATGCAGGCATGAGTAACGAGATCTTATTCAGTTGCATTCTATGTCTTTTTAGCCATCGAGTCTGTGTCATGTACTTGGCACCATCTCCTGGTGGCCATATGTAATCAGAGTGAACAATCCTCTCTGCTCATATTTGGATGATTTCCACCTCTGGTTGCAACAATCTGAATCCTAATACAATTGGTTTAGCGTTCCATGACACTGGACAACGTACTACATAATTTCCGATGAAGTCACCTGATCCAGGAAAGTATGTTTTTAGCAAGATAGAAGATTATGTGATATTGTATGATCTGTCTATCTTTCATGAAGTTATAAATGAAAATGCGGCATATAAGCAACACCTGTTTACATGTATGTTAAAGACATATACTTAGTCATTACTCACTATATTTTGTCTGTTAGTAAAACACATAGGCTGGTTGTATTCTACTCTTTGAGAACTTTCCAATGACATATGACACATGACTATTTGATCAGTTTGATATTTTTATCGATTACAACAATATGTACAGTGCAAAATTATTAATAAATTATCAAAGAAGAACACTTCTGATTTGTCTG
Source organism: Myxocyprinus asiaticus (assembly GCF_019703515.2). Classification (NCBI taxonomy): domain Eukaryota; kingdom Metazoa; phylum Chordata; class Actinopteri; order Cypriniformes; family Catostomidae; genus Myxocyprinus; species Myxocyprinus asiaticus. The sequence continues at coordinate 20,259,284 of NC_059372.1, read as the reverse complement.
CAAATTTCAAAGCACTTGTTCAGTTTTGGCCATAATACCTACATGCATTGTAAAGGACAGCATCTATGCTTTAAAACGATACCTATTTTATGTTAGTCACAACCGTGGTTATTAATATTTTGTTAAATATGTTATTCTGTGCAGGCTCGTCGACTAAAAGGGTTAAAGGATGTTTAGATATTTTTTTGTATTTTAAGATATTTATAAAAATTATTATTTGCTTGACCTTGCCCATGATGGTGCAAATACATGAGCTGATAGCACCTCTCTAGCTCATTCGGCCATGTAAACAGACTCTTAAAACAATGTGCTTCACTTTTGTCTTCCTTATTTTTTTCATTGTAGCTGCTTGTTGTATTATTTGTGGTGTTAGATGGGCTACGGGGCCCTGAGGAGGACGCTGTCCTCTGGTTAGTGACGAGCATGACAGACAGACTGTAGTCATACTGTACCATTTCCCCCACTACCCTCCAAATTCCACAGCGCCTCGGTGAAGCTGGAGTCCTGCCCTGTGTGTGTGGGATATAGCCATGAGATTGCAGGGTTGAGATATAGTCACATATGGCCAACACACTACTGCTGGATGATGTTAGGCGGTCTGACTGATGTCGCCGCGGTACATTATGAAGTATGGAGGATTATTTCCCTATGGAGCTTTATGGTGAATCACCTACAGCTGTGGTTCAATCTAATGTAATGAAGCTGTGGAGAAATGCCTTTACTTCCACAGAGGAAGTGAATTCTAAAGTGACTGTAAAATTACAAATGGGGCTAAAGAGACACTACATTCTCATTAAAAATAAAAACAATAATATAACATCTTGCACACAATGGTTTTAGATGGCAGTGCGCTTATCTCCAAACATTTTAACTGGCAATATTTAAGATACATATGTTATGTATAATAGATGTATACTACCCTGCACCAACTGTTTTTTGAACATTTACTTTCAGCATTAATGGGAAACTAATCCTCCCTTTGGTGCTAAACAGCTCCGGGAAATGCTTTTCACTAGATATTGGAACATGGCTGTGGGGATTTGCCCAAATTCAGACACAAGAGCATCAGTGAGGTCTGGCAGTGATGTTGGGCGATGGGGTCTGGCTTGGTGTCAGCATACCAATTAATCCCAAATGTGTTCAATTGGGGTTCAGGTTTGGGCTTTGTGCAGGCCAGTCAAGGTCTGCCACACCAGACTCAGTAAACCATTTATATATGGACCTTGCTTTGTGCACAGGGGCATTGTCATGCTACACAGAATGTTTGTCTAAGGACAGCATGGCTGTACGTTTGATTTTATGCATATGCTAGTAGTGTTTGAAGCTGAAAAAGCCAAACAAAAGTTTAAAAGGGGCTATCTATATACTATTTTCTAAATGAGGAATGCCACTTTGGAAGATCACTTAGAAGCACCTGATAATTGTTTACAAGATAATAGAAATATACTATACAGTAAAAGATGTACAATATATATGCAGTCAGGGGCATAGATTTCAGGGGAATGGGGGGAGGTACCCCCCCCCACCCCCCAATAATCAAAACAAGCAATTACAACCCCCCCATTATTTATACCATGATCAATTGAAACATGTAAATGCTTCACGCTGCAACCTCCCCCAATGTTCAAGCCATATCTATGCCCTTGTATACAGTCATTATACTGAAGGCAAAGATCTTATGCAATAAACAAAAAGAGTACTACTTGTCTACCAACTTTGCACCAACCTTTCTCACAATGTCGGCCTGTGAAGCCAGCAAGACATACGCAGTGGTTATTGACACAGCTGCCACCGTTCTGGCACTGAGTGCTCTCCCGACAGGTGTCCTTAACTATCTCACAACGTTCACCTGAGAAACACCAAGAAGAGAAATTGAAGAAAGTGTAAATAGTCTCTTCAAATCCTTTTATGAAAGTGTAAAAACTGAAAAAATGTAATACATTTGTATTAAAACCAGTGTTGTGTGTATACAATTATAAAGTAATTAGTTACTGTATTATAATTACTTTTAGTCAAAAAGCAGTGTAAATCAGATTACAGTTTATTACTTTCAATTAAAGTAATTACTTTAAAGTACATTACTTGTGTTAAAGGAATATTTAAAACATGAATTCATGTGGACATCTGTTAGCATTTCTGTGACAGCTCCTCGATGAATGAGGAGGAAATGTAGAAATTTTTCAATTGACCAGAAAACCAGAAACTTTTATAGGACAAATGTTTTAGAAAGTATTTAAAAGTAAAAAAAGAAAAAAGAAAAAGTAATTTGATTACTTTTAGATTAAGTAATCAGTAAAGTAATCTGATTACATGTTAAGAGATTTGTAGTGTATTACTTATTTTGAGTAACATACCCAACACTAAGTGTTCTTACTAGAAATGTGACTTTTCGAGCATAATCTTGGCAAAGTGCGTGCTTTACATGATTATTAATATATTTGGTTTAAGCACAATTTTTAAGAGTTAGAATGCATCAATGAAGACTCAGAGGTGAGACGTTCAAAGCTAATCATAAAATGCCCTTTTCCTTGAAAGCTGGTGGGGCGACTCACCCTCGTATCCTTCTCCGCAGAGACATTGGTACTCATACTCAGCACTGGCCATACAGGTGCCTCCGTGCAGACATGGCCTGCGGTCACATGGGCTGCCATCTTGACACTGGCTGATGGCTCTGTTCTCAACGAAACTGTATGAAAGATCCAGCTTCTTTCCATTGATGAAGACCTTTAAAGAGGACACAGATAGTGGTGAAAAACAAAAACAAAGCACAAACAAAAACAAAAAACGAAACAAAACTAAACTAAACTGTAATCTGTATTTCTTCTGGCAAATCGTTTCATTTGATAGAACTGATGTAACCAGATAATTCTCTCAATGCACTCACCTCCCCTATGCATCCATCAAACAGCATGCTAACATTTGCAGGCTTGGGCAAGATGTCCATGCTGGGCACTCCTCCCAAGTACATAGACGTGTGGATATTAAGGCCCTGGGCTTTTCCTGGAGAGGACCGTGTGATCTCTCGTGCATGATCCACCTTCAAGGAACCGTCTTTATTGAGCCGTTCTGCCACAACGTGATGCCACTGATTCAGAGACACAGGCTCTTGACTGCGCAAAACAGCTTGACCTGAGAGCAAGGAAGTGAATAGTATGTTTAGCCTGCACAACTGCAGAAGATCCAGCCACTATATACAGTTTTGTTTCTAAGTAAGAGATAATGAACAGTCAGTCAGTCATTATTACACTGCTTACCAAATAAGTAAATACACAGACAAAATACTGGAGTTAAAGTTAATTTATCATGTAAGAAGTAAGAGATTGTGGAGTGTTACGAGAGACATGAAATTAGCACAGTGGAATTGTAGCTTGCCTGGGACAATTGTTTTTTACAATATTTTACAAAAATATTTGACTGCAGAATGCTGTAATTAACCAATCAGAATCAAGTATTCCAAAGAGCCATGTAATGGTGATAATGACTGAAATCAAGTAACAATATCAAAGAGTGAATAGACGCTCAATGAATGAAACCACGTTGATAATGGGTTTCAACACATTGAAGGTTATCTTGCACTCATAGAATATCATAATACTTTGGTTTTTCACCTGTTCCAAGTTCATAACGGAACTCAACATGTCCATCCACCATGGACAAGGTCACAAAGTCCTCCACTTTCATCTTCTTGCCTCCACAGAAGAACATCAAGCCATCTGAATCCATGGGCTTGAATTCCATGTCAATGCGAAGGTCGTTATGAATATTAGTTAGAGGAGGATATGCAATGTAGGAGTCTTCGCCATCAAACGATGGTGTTGTTACAAGAGTACCTGAGATTGTAACAAAGACGTTAGTGAGAACCACAGTTGACCTTACAGTACTTATGGAACTTCACAAACGATCAAATATTCAGCTTTACCATCCATGCACTTGTTTCCAAACTTTCCCAAGTGACAGCGGCAGTCATAACCCGAACCATTGGGTCGGTTAATGCAGGTGGCATCTGGTCCACAGGCCTCTGTTGTGATCAACGGCGAACAGAACCATGAATCAAGTATAAGACGTTGGTTGATGATTAGACAAATCATGAAATTCAAGCAGACATGCTAACCAGTGTGACAGTGTAGGGAGGAGTGGTGCTGGCAGTTGCTCCCCGTGTATCCTCTCTGGCAATTGCATTTGTAGAGACTAGCTGCAGAGTCCTCACATACTCCACCATGCTGTGACAAACACATTATTTCACCTATTTGTTTTTGGCCAATAAGCCAAAATACATACAATGTCCCAAAATGTATTTGGAGACTTAAAGGGATATTTCACCCAAAAATGAAAATTCTCTCATCATTTACTCACCCTCATGCCATCCCAGATGTGTATTAATTTCTTGTTCTGCACAACACAATTGAATATTTTTAGAAGAATATTTCAGCTCTGTAGGTCCATACAATGCAAGTGAATGGTGACCAGACCTTTCAAGCTCCAAAAATCAAATAAAGGCAGCATAAAAGTAATCCGTAAGACTTCAGTGTTTAAATCTATGTCTTTAGAAGCGATGTGATAGGTGTGGGTGAGAAACAGATCAATAAGTATATTTTTACTGTAAATCTCCACTTTTACTTTTACATTTACATTCTTTCACATTCTGAAACTGAAAGTAAAAGTGGAGATTTATAGTAAAAAAGGACTGAAATATTGATCTGTTTCTCACCAAAAGTGATTGCATTGCTTCAGAAGACATAGATTTAACCACTAGTGTCATAAGGGTTACTTTAATGCTGCCTTTATGTGATTTTTGGAGCTTTAAAGGTCTGGCCACCATTCATTTGCATTGGACCTACAGAGCTGAAATAGTCTTCTTAAAATCTTTGTTTGTGTTCAGCAGATGAAAGAAAATGCCACACATCAGTGATAGCACGAAAGTGAGTAAATGATGAGGGAATTTTCATTTTTGGGTGAACTAACCCTTTAAGGTACACTTAAAAATGTATGAATTGCATTGCATAGATAACAACATATATAAAAAAGTGGTATCTGCAAAAAATTCTATAGCTTTTCTCATAACTAACTTCACTTTTCTTAGACTTTTTGCAATTACCAACTGGTCTCAAGGTCATTTTTAGTGGATGCATCAAGTTCAAGTTCACCAAATGTCCTAGCAGAGTAACCACAGGTGTAGTTCATAACATTAACAAAGGACATGTTCCACTACCTTTTAAAAACCAAAAAGCATCCAAATACTGCTGTCTTCATTTTAAACAGTATAACTATTGTTTTAGAATTTAAAACCTAACAAAACCTTTTTGTTTGAAAAGTGTGCTGGTCCTGATTTTCTCATATAAATAAATGCCACATAGAAATTTTGTCACCTAATGCAATGACATTCATGCCTTTTGAAGTGTGGCCAAAGTGTCAAAATACATTTTGGGGGCCACCAGTGTTGTAGTCAAGTCACTAGATCTCGAGCCCGAGTCCTCACTGCTCAAGTCCAAGTCCAAATCCAAGTCACCAATATAGTGTCCGAGTCGAGTCCAAGTCGAGTCACCAATAACTGCATACAAGTCTGAGTTACGAGTCCTTGTCTATGTCATAAAATAAGCAAAAAATCACAATGCTGTTGCCATTTTAAGTTTATTGGCACACACACACACACACACACACACACACATTCAGCCTTTCAAACTGTATTGTACAAGAAACCATACACACAATAACAATACCACCTCTGTAGGTTTTTTCCTTAATGTTACTTGAATGTTTGATATTGCTTTTAGAAACTTTAAACACAATTTTCTTCATTTGTTTTTCTTTGTTCTTATTTTAGTACTAACTGTTTCTTTGTCTTGAATAATTACTTTTCTATTTATATCTATCTATCTATCTATCTATCTATCTATCTGTCTGTCTGTCTGTCTGTCTATCCATCACAATGTTGTCTATATGTCTATACAATAACCAAGGAAATAAAAAATTAGATGTCATAAAAATAACTTTCCACCATAAACAACAGTGCCTTCTTGCCATTTATTTGAAGTTTATTTATTTATTCTCAGGTATTGTCCTCTAGTGTTATATTATCAAAATTCATTATAATTCAGGCGTTGGAGCAATTCACATGATTTTTCATGGATGGATGTTTGTCCTTTTAATAATGAGGTTACTTAACAGTTTTAGCCTACATTTGTGACAATCTCGCATCACACGAGCCATCTCTATGTAAAACTGCACCTGTCATAAACGCATGAACACATGTCAACATGATCTTATGGTCCTGTTATAATTATAACTCGTAATAATGATTTACGATTTTGTTCCATATATTTTCGAATTTTCTACATATGTGCCACCACATAGATTCAGAAAAATCCTTTATGAGTTCTAGACAAACTTGTGCAGGTAAGTTTTCTACTGAGGTGAAAGTTTTAAGAGGACCTGAGTTGCAACATGTTATTAGTTAACGGTTTCTGTCATTTGATTTGCTCATGTCTCTTACATTGTCAGTGAGCATCAGAATATCATTCTTACAGTACAACTTTAACCATGTATTATGCACCACCGACCAAATGGCGAGTTGATTCCTCAAACTCCAGTATTCTCCCCCCATACCACGTCTACAGAGGCAGAATATTTGTATGAATAAACAGAGGCAGAGTTATTTTGCATTATAATAGATTTGCGAGTGCACATGACATGTTTTGAGTAGCACATGCACTCTCTGAACGAGAGCAGAAAGATTTGAGAGTGCGCATCCAGTTTTGAGTGAAAGCAAAGGAAATCCACGTGCGAGCGTAGAGATTCACGCTCACGCAACCGGTACATGGCATGACATGCATGTGAACTCATGCCATAAAAGGGCAGGACGCAAAAGTTAACGGTTGTAACAAGTCCTCTCCTCCCAGTTAGAATGCACCCAGTGCTCAAGTCCAAGTCTGAGTCATTAGTTTTCAAGTCCAAGATGAGTCACGAGTCATCAATATCGCGACTCGAGTTGGACTCGAGTACTACAACACTGGGAGCCACTATACTTGCTATAATGTGGAATCACTTTTCTTGAAAGAGCTTACCTGACATGGGCGGTCTTTGCAGGTGGGACAATTTGACACTCCAGTAGAACTTTTATCAAGGTCCTTGAAAATGACCTCATCACCTTGGATAATCAGCTGCTTGATACAACCTTAAAGACCGGAAATCATTGGAAGGAGGCAATTTATAACAACACTGCAACCAATAATTTTCTTAAAGGAATAGTTCACCCAAAAATGAAAATTCTCTCATCATGTACTCACTCTTATGCCATCCCAGATGTTTATGACTTTCTTTCTTCAGCAGAACAAAAATGAAGATTTTTAGAAGAATATCTCAGCTCTTTTGGTCCATACAATGCAAGTGAATGGGTGCCAATATTTTGAAGCTTCAAAAATCACATAGGTCAGCATAAAAGTAATCCATAAGACTCCAGTGGTTAAATCAATGTCTTTAGAAGCGATTTGATAGGTGTGGGTGAGAAACAGATTTTGCAATATGTTCTCCTCCCTGCTCAGTCAATCTCTACTTTAACTTTCACATTCTTCTTCTTGTGTTTTTGGTGATTCACATTCTTCATGCATATGCCACCTACTGAGCAGGGAGAAGATTTCTAGCAAAAATAGAATTAAATATTGATCTGTTTCTCACCCAAACCAATCATATTGCTTTTTACTTTTATGCTGCCTTTATGTGCTTTTTGGAGCTTCACAACTTTGGCACCCATTCACTTGCATTGTATGGACCAACAGAGCTGAGATATTTTTATAAAAATCTTAATTTGTATTCTGCAGAAGAAAGAAAGTCAAGCAAATCTGTTATGGCATGATGGTGAGTAAATTATGAGAGAATTTTCATTTTGGGGTTACTATCCCTTTAATTCTTTATGACACAAAAGCTACAGAATACTGTACATATGGCATGGAATAATATATAAGGGTTTCTCACCAACAAACCCTGTCGAGAGGCCAGCAGTTTTGGCGAGCATGCTGTAGTTTGGATAACCGCCTACAAACAGCTCCTCATTCAGATCCAGGCCCTTGAATTTTCCCTGCTCATACACATTGCACATTTAAAATAAGTTTAATTGCCATGGTACCACCATTTAATAGTCTCTTTGTAATATAAGATCAAAGCAAAACAGCATATATTGACAAGGGATATGCTAGGTGAATGGAATGTGTACCTGTGAGGTTCCATTTACAGGAGCTTCTCCATCTACAACAAGGGAGCCCTGAGTCTGGTTCCTATATAGCTCCACTGTATGGAACTCACCCAATTTAATGGAAGTAGGGTAACGAATAGTTGCCATCCCAGAGCCCACATCAAACCTGTGGAATGAAAATATACACAACTGGAACACCATAACACAAAGCCAGACCAAGAAAAGGTTTACATATAGTTTGCAAAGCTTTAGTACCATTTATATTTAATTGATGAGATCTATAAGTAACAGAAATTACAACATAATATATCAATAATAAAATACAGTATACCTGAATTCAGGGCGGCCACCCAACAGTCCAAAAGATATGAAATCAGCACCAGTGGTCTTCTTCTGTCCATTATAAAGGATCATACCTGGACATGAAGTGAGAAAGTTACTGTAAGTGCAACGCTTGTATTTGTCTTACCTAACCATGGAGCTTGCCAATGCACACACTGATAAAGCCTCTGTCTGTAAAGCTGAAGCTGTAAAGCAGCATGCTGTGGGTGAAACTGCTGGCTAATGGAAGGAGCATGTGTTGCCATGTTCAGCATGTCACATTGCCAATCACTGCCAACACAAGCCACATGCATGGGCACATGCCATGACTGTTTTGTCTTCATCACATGGGCATAATGACTATTAGATGTTGAGAACATGTAGTAGTATAGACTTTAAACTCTGGTTTATTAGTCACTCTAACCAGCATTCAAATACAGCCACTAACCACCAACAAGCTTGAAATGTGTCATATTTTATTAAAATACATAATCACTCTGCAATGGTTTAAATATATTAAGACATAGGCCTGTACATCACTTAAAGAAATATTCCGGGTTAAATACAAGTTCAGCTCAATCGACAGCATTTATGGCGTAATACTGATCACTACAAAAATTAATTTTGACTTGCCCCTCCTTTTCTTTAAGAAAAGCAAAAATCTGGGTTCCAGTGAGGCGCTTACAATGGAAGTGAATGGGGCCAATCCTTAAACATTAAAATACTCAATGTTTCAAAAGTATAGCCACAAGACATAAACAATATGCATGTAAGCATGATTTTAGTGTGATAAGCCAATTTTACAACTTTGTTGCCATGACGATGTTATGTAAACAAACCCTAAAACCCTAAAATGACTGTTAAAATGATTATATAAACAACTTTACAACTAAAATAACACGAGTTTTAACAGAAGAATGAATGTAAGTGCTTTTATAAAATTATAAGCATCACATTTCTGCCGTTTAACCCTCCAAAAATTGGCCCCATTCACTTCCATTGTAAGTGCCTCACTGTACCTTTTTTTTAGTTTTGTTTTTTTTTTTAAGAAAAGGACAGACGAGTCGAAATTATTTTTTGCAGTAATTGACATTATGCCACAAATGCTAGCGACTGAGCTTAACTTGCATTGAACCCGGAATATTCCTTTAATTATAAAATATCAAACCAAGTGGCATTTATTTTAAAGAAAGATCAAAGTTAGTTCTGAGAAAAGTTCTAATATCAACTGTTTTCAGATGCCTCTTGGTTTGATATTTTTTAAAATAAGTGTCCAAATACTTTTGGGGCCACTGTAGTTCTAGATGTACTGTATCTACAATAGATCTCTAGTTGTCTACTGGCAAACAGTGGCATTGCATAACAACAATATTTTGCACATTGCATACTGTGAAATTGTCACTACAAGGTGTAAAAGCTTCAGTTGGTTCATGATAACATTCTTGCATCATGCTGCAACCAAATGGTTGAGAAGTAGAAGTGCCTTAATGAACATTCTATGTAATGTCATGACTCATGCCTGTATACAGTATGTTCATGAGTGGCCTTCTGATGGGCCAGTGAGAATATGCTGAGCTGCGCTGCTGTATTTGTAACAACTCTCAGGGCTCCTCTGAGTCCTGCTACAACATTTTAAAATCTTGCAGCAGAGGCACTCGGGCACTCTCAGACAAGCAAGCACACTCACCGGCATACAAAATGAGCCCTTTATACCAAAGACAGGTGAAGGAGGGTAAAGAACAAAAAGAATAGCTGAGTTTACATGGAGGAAATAAACACATAAAAGAAACCGAATACGGACAAAATATATTATAAACAGAATAAAAGTGGTCTATGCACATAGAATTTAATATTGAACATTATAATTAAAGCTGAAGTGTGTAATATTTTCAATGTTATGATACTTGTTTATATCCCAGGTTAATACTGTATGCAGAGACAACTATTAGAAAGCCATTCATAGGTTGATTTCTCCCATAAAGTGTAAATACTCTGACTCTGTGGTGCAATCAAAACATTATGCTTTTTTTTTGTAGCATTCCGACCAGCCCAACATAGCAACACTGGCTCAACCAATGGTGTGAGCTATCTGTTTGGTTGACAAATGAAAGACGGGGATAGTGTTTAGAAAAAAAAAAACACTATTTTTGCAATTCCGTTTGATGAAGCTAGTGGCACAATAAATTACACACTTCAGCTTTAACACTTCAAAAGAAAAAACTTTTAGGAATGACATACATTTTCAATTAAACATATTGGACAAAGATTGGTATATATTCAGAATTTACTTAGTGCAGTGAAGTATGTTAAGGTTCTGAGGATCCTTACCATCAACATTGTCCGGCCTGAAGGTAATTTTGATGCTGAATGCTTTGTAGGAGTTTTTGATGGTGGGCAATGTGAGGTAAGACAGAGGCTCCTGGGTAAAATAGGGCATCACTCTCTCTGTGAAATCACGTGAACACAGAGTTAGCGAGACAAGCAAAGCTTACAATACACTTTGAGAAAAAAATATATTACTAATTTATACTCATATTCTTAGAGGAATAGTTCACCCAAAAAGTAAAATGATCTCATCATTTACTGACCCTCATGCCATTCCAGATGTGTATAACTTTATCTTGTTTTCAAGTAAAAATATCTAGACAACCTTATAACAAGATACATTTACAATCTACAAAACTAAAGTAGTATCTAGATTAAACAGTAAATGTACTTTGTTTTGTGGCACTGGCATATTTTTTAGTTATTTTTTTTTTTACCTGTTTTTCACCTGGTTACACTTAAAGCAAGTAAAAAAATCTGCTTGTGCCACAAGACAAAATCCTCTTATATTTAAGAAGGATTATCTGAAAATAAGACATAATATCTTACATTTATTTTATTTTAAGTATGTTTCAATATTTTTTAATGGAAAACAAGACAATAATACTTGTTAAGATAAATATGGGAATATGATTTATGCAGTGCATCTATTTGTAGAAGTAGGGTATAAGGTAATGATCTGGACAGTCACTTCAAAGGTTGAGGAGAAATTCCCTAATCTCTAATTGTGCCCTAGAACAAACACTTCACCTCAGATTAAGACACCAGAGAAGTCAGCAAGCAATGTTCCATATGTCAGTTGGATATGTGTCTGCTAAGTGACACTTATCTAGGTGTGCAGTTACTGTGGTGATGTTTCAGCAGAACTATAATATATGTCTTTTTACAACCAGGACCATTATGCAACCATACAGAAAAAAACAGCACTGCCGTCACTAAGCCACAATTACAGACAAGCAGCTTTGTAACTAAAGACCTACACTAGAAACATTTTTTAATTACAGATATAACTGACAAAAGATTATAGACTTGTAATCTGTTACAGAAGACTCACCATGAACATTGAGACTGGTGAAGGCCTCAACTTTTCCCTGCTTATTGGAAGCAGTGCACACATACGTTCCAGCATCTGAATGCGTGACACCAGGGACTGTCAGTACATGACCATCCTGTCTGCATTTAAAGGGCAACTCATTCTCTACCTGTAGGAGGAACACATTGTTTCACTGCATGTTTGTGTCAGTATAAAGGGCTTGTTAATCAATGTTAATTATTTGAGGCAAAGTAGGTCCAGCATGGAAAAACAAGGGTTACCTTTGACCATGTGATGGTTGGGACTGGGTAACCAGATGCTATGCATGGAAAGACTGCATCAGAGCCAACCGTCACTTCCTTTGTCTCAGGTTGTGCAACAATCTGGGGCAAGGCTACAAAATGCACATGCCACCTCATTAACTCTTCTACTCTAAAATAACCATCTCTTGGAGAATCTTTCTTAAAAGGGCATATTATACATTATTTCACTATTCAATTTTTTCCCCTGGGGTCAGCTTATAATTTTAGTACAGGTTTTTGTGTAGTCATATTATAGTTTTTCATTAACCATCTCTCTAGTTTTTACACCCTCTCTCTGACCCCCAAAATGTCAATTTTTCTGCATCCCCCATTTAGCGTTAGGATTCTTCAGAAGCAAATACAGAAGCAAATTCTCAAAAGATCAAACTAAATGTGATTTCTCATAATATGACCCACTTAAGAAAGGTCACATAATTAAAAGACTAAAACCAATAGCAAAATAAATTGCATGAAGCCTAGATACAATAATAAATCTGCTGTATGTACTCACACTGGATATTGAGGACCACCTGGGACTGTACCGACCCAACGTTATTGGTGGCGGTGCAGCGGTACTGTCCTGCATCTATCTCTGTCACCTGCTCGATCCTCAGGACATTCCCCTTCACTACCACATGATTGGGAAGAGACCCTCCCACCTTACTCCAGCGCACTGTGGGCTGAGGGTCACCTGTTGCGTGGCACTCAAACTCCACAGAGTTCCCTACCATCACTGTCTGTATTGATGTACGGACGTTGATCATCACTTTGGGAAGGGCTGTTGTAAACACAAGTCAGACCTCAGGCACTGATTTAGAAGATTTGGAACCAAAGTTGGTCCAAGATGATTATCAGGGACAAGGCTACCTTGAATAGTGAGTTTGGCACTGTCCTGAGCCTGTCCAAACAGACTTGTTGCTCTGCAGGTGTAGATGCCCTCATTGCTTTGATCGAGGTTCTCAATTCTGCACAAATAATAGTAAGGATTATAAATAAAGAACATACAGCTAACTTAAAGGGATAGTTTACCCAAGAATGAAAATTCTGTCATAATTTACTCACCCTTATGTTTGTTCCAATCCAATATGACTTTCTTTCTTATGCGGAACACAAAATGAAACATTTTAATTAATATTCTGATCAATTATTTTTTTCACTGAAAATAACTTACCTTTTGGGATGTTTCTCAACATATTATGCCTTCAGAAGATTTATATTGTATATGAAACACAATATGACTCACGAGCCACACTGACTACTTTAATGATACTTTTGGGTGTTTTTTTGAGCTTTAAAGTGAGTTATCAACTATTCATTGTATTAAAAAGACGAACAATTCATTACATTTTTTCCTTTTGTGTTCTGCATAAAAAAAGACATATGGGTTTGGAAAAAGGGTAATTCAATTATAACAGAATTTTCATTTTTGGGTGATAAAAGGAATAGTTCACCAGAAGCATCATGCCCATTCAAACATGCCCCTCAGATTTTTTTCCCCCCAATAAATAAATAAATAAAAATAAATAAAATATGAAGACTTGTATCTTTGACAACCAAGTTGCACAAAATTTGAAGGTAAAACAAAAGTGTAAAAATGCTGTGGCAGAAATTACCCATTCACATGTCTTGCTGGCTCTTGACCTTTAAGATGTATTTACTGTATATATATATATATATATATATATATATATATATATATATATAATTATACATACATATTACACTACACATACAGTATATATACATACACATACACTGGCGGCCAAAAGTTTGGAATAATGTACAGATTTTGCTCTTATGGAAAGAAATTGGTGATTTTATTCACCAAAGTGACATTCAACTGATCACAATGTATAGCCAGGACATTAATAACGTGAAAAATTACTATTACAATTTGAAAAAAAAAAATTCAGTACGTCATAAACTACTTCAAAGGGATCTCATCAAAAAATTCTCCATGTGCAGCAATTACAGCTTTGCAGATCTTTGGCATTCTAGCTGTCAGTTTGTTCAGATACTCAGGTGACATTTCACCCCATGCTTCCTGTAGCTCTTGCCATAGATGTAGCTGTCTTGTCGCGCACTTCTCATGCACCTTACAGTCTAGCTGATCCCACAAAAGCTCAATGGGGTGAAGATCCATAACTCTCTTTTCCTATTATCTGTTGTCCAATGTCTGTGTTTCTTTGCCCACTCAAACCTTTTCTTTTTATTTTCAAAAGTGGCTTTTTCTTGCAATTCTTCCCATAAGGCCTTCACCCCTGAGTCTTCTCTTTACCGTTATAAATGAAACTGGTGTTGAGCGGGTAGAATTCAATGAAGCTGTCAGCGGAGGACATGTGAGGCATCTATTTCTCAAACTAGAGACTCTGATGTACTTATCCTCTTGTTTAGTTGTACATCTGGCCTTCCACATCTCTTTCTGTCCTTGTTAGAGCCAGTTGTCCTTTGTCTTTGAAGACTGTAGTGTACACATTTGTATGAAATCTTCAGTTTTTTGGCAATTAAGCAATACATGCTAGTCTATTACATACAGTGGCAACTCAAAAACAAACACAAAGACAATGTTAAGCTTCATTTAATGAACCAAACAGCTTTCAGCTGTGTTTGATATAATGGCAAGTGATTTTCTAGTACCAAATTAGCAATTTAGCATGATTATTCAAGGATAAGGTGTTGGAGTGATGGCTGCTGGAAATGGGGCCTGTCTAGATTTTATCAAAAATTATTTTTTCAAATAGTGATGGTGCTGTTTTTTACATCAGTAATGTCCTGACTATACTTTGTGATCAGTTGAATGCCACTTTGGTGAATTAAAGTACCAATTTCCTTCCGAAACAGCAAAATCTGTACATTATTCCAAACGTTTGTCTGAAAAAATATATGCATGAACCTGAGGTCTGTAGCCTTATACTTATTTAAAGATCTACTAAGTTAAAATGTTAAAATAGTTTTTTGTACTTTTCTTCTTCTTTGGTTTAGCTTAACTTGCCCAGGACATCCACTGGACCTGGATGGCCGCACTTGAAAAATAAAAAATAAAAAAATCACACTGGTCTGATTTTTCTAAAATTATGTTATTAGTTCATATATTATGCCAGTCACCTGAGCACTCCATCTTTAATGTGATGATTAGGTGGGAG
The DNA here is from genome assembly GCF_019703515.2 of Myxocyprinus asiaticus. NCBI lineage: Eukaryota > Metazoa > Chordata > Actinopteri > Cypriniformes > Catostomidae > Myxocyprinus > Myxocyprinus asiaticus. The sequence continues at coordinate 20,243,975 of NC_059372.1, read as the reverse complement.
AACTCCTCCCTCCATCAGCCACTCAATCTCAACCTGAGGTCCTCCTTTAGCAGCACAGGTGAACTCCACAGCGCTCCCAAGGGCCTTCACTTCCACCTGTGGGGAGACTTTCACCGAAAGGGGTGCTGCAGGACACAGAAGTCAAAGGTCAAGCTGAATGCTAGTGAATATCCATTTGATGATACACCTCATCATTTGTAAGACTGAGAGAATACATGATGGGTTACTTGATTGACAATACTCACATCGGACAGATACTTTGGCCAGTGCTTCACTCTTGCCAACCTTGTTGCTGGCCACACACCTGTAGATTCCTGCATCATTGGCTGTGGCCAGATTTATCTGAAGGTCTCCTCCTTGCAGCTGAGCAGTAGGAGGCAAGCTGCCATTGACCTTAGTCCACTCAAAACGCAGGGGTGGGGTTCCATGGGCCAGGCACTGTATTCGGATTACTTCACCCACTCGCACTGACACGTCATCGGGCAAAGAAGTTGCATAGGGTGGGGCTGCTCCAAACAGAGAAATGTCAGTTAGGAAATGTTGGATAATTACAGCACACTCAGCTTGGAGAGCTTTACAAGAACAGGAAAATATCCTTAACAGTTGCTTATCTGGCTGGTGTTCCTGCCTGGTTAAGCTGGTGTTTAGCTGGTCTCCCTCTCTAACTAGCTGGCAAGTTCTCAAACCCCCCTAAAACTAGCAAAACAGACCAGCCTAACCAGCTTGGCCAGGATGGGAGACCATTTTCCATTAGCAGGGCAGCTAAAAAACATTATTGTTTTTAAACATTGATGAGACAAACAAGGCAAAATAATTAAAATCTCTATAAAAACATTAAGCTCACTGTCTACTTCCAGCATGATGGTGACTTCACTGGTGCCCATGTGGTTAGTGGCATTGCAGACATATTGGCCAGAGTCCTGACGGCCCACATTAGGCAAGACCAGGCTGTTGTTGATTACCTTGTGTCTCCAGGGCAGAGAAGATCGCTCTTTAGACCATGTGATGGTGGGCTTAGGGAATCCTAAAGGAACGAGAGGTCATAAGTCATATACAAGAGCATTTAAGACTTACTACAGGTATTTACTTCATACTACTACTGTATGTTCTATTTCTATTTTGGGTCCAAAAGTCTTAGACAACTAGAGAAAATGCTTCTATTTTACATTTTGTTAATTTAATACAATTGTTTTTTCTTTAAAAATTATATTATCAGCATAACAAGTTGAGTGAAAAGTTAAATCGCAAATTAACATGAATTTGAGAATTGCAAAGTATTTGGAATGTCCTATTTATGCTTTAATGAGAGTATGCACTCGAGATGGCACGGACACTATAATTTGCAAAACCTGATGATCCATGTTATCAAGCATGATTTGAAAGTGTTCCAAACAGCATCTTATGTGCTTTAATGGAAGCAAGGAAATCTGACTTTTTCTACAAATGATTTAGCATGGTCAGTGTCATAAATTAGCCTATTTGATTAGAGACTGAGAAATAGTACAGAAACTTAAATATCTTAAAATTAAATTTATTTGTTTTAAAATGTTCAAAATCCTAAAAGATTCTTTATTTCAAGGTTTAAATTAGATTCTGAAGCCCAGATTTACAATGTGGTCCCACTGTATAAATAACAAGTATTTACTTACATCATACCTATTGAGTAATATCAGTCATAACATCCAGGTGTAAGGATTTGCACCTACCATGAGCATCACAATGTAGCGTGGCGGTCGACCCCTCTACCACAATTATCATAGGCTCTCGCACACTGGCACGGGGAACAGTTGATAACTGAGGCCCACCTTCTACAAACACCTCTATTTGTGTCTCTGTAGTACCCAGGTTGTTCTGTGCCGTACACACATACGTGCCACTGTCTTCTGGGCGTGCAACTAACACCTGAACAAAGCAGATATGATATTTTGATAAAGATATTTCAACTAGGTCTTGATATAACATAGTTTCCAATGCAAATGAATGTATTTCCAACAGTGTTTTGACAATGAATGCATGATTACCTGCATGACAGCATTGGAATCGGCAGGCACAGGACTGCTCAGCATTGTTTTGCGATTGCTGTCCAGTCTGTGCCATCTCACAGAGGGTCTCGGCTCTCCAGCGGCCTGGCATTCAAGATTGATGGGATCTCCAACCTTGACTCGTACTGGCCCTGTGGGTGTCACTATAGCCTTGGGGGATTCTGAGGGCCAAAACAGGCCAAAACATTAGAACAGAAAGTTTACTAACATGGAACATAGAACAAAGGCATCTGAAATGTATATTCAGTTTGCCAAAGCTACTTTTTTGATGTGTGATACTACAGAATGTACTGCTGTCTGCTGAATATGGGTAGTTGACAATGTTGGGTGTAATCCAATTACAAAGTAATTAGCTACTGTAATCTAATTACTTTAAAGTAAAAAAGTAGTGTAATGAATTACATTTTAAATTCTTGTAATCAGATTACAGTTACTGACTTTCAATTAATTTAATTACTTTTAAGTACAGTATAGGGTTATGCTTATTTCTAATCTATTATGTAGAATACATGAATTATGGCCCCGTAACGAGTCATTGTGAATGAGAAATGTGAGGTTCTGAGTGCATGACTTGTGTGTAACAATGAACAAGAAAGAAACAGACATTATTTTGAATTTGTTGAGCGTAAATGTTTTTTTTAGAAAGTAACTTAAAAGTAATTAGTAATGTGATTACTTTTTCAATTAATTAATTTGTAAAGTAATCTGATTACAGTTTTAGAGAAATAATTAGTAATTTGTAGTACAGTTTAAGTAACATACCCAACACTGGTAGTAATACTGGATAAAAACCTTTTGGGACTGACATGCCCTGTGCCTGCGGTGTGACATGCTATGCTTCTTTTAAACAGCATTTTGCTAATTCTTTTATAAATATAATGCATGCAACTTTTATGAGCTCATATTTATTGAGAGACTACATGGAATATTTGTACTTTTAAAAATGCATCTGTCACACCATAGGACCATTTAAAATGAACTGATGAAGACAAAAACTTGATTAAAAATGGCAAAAAATTTAAAAAGATGACCAGTTACCTAAAATGTTGATGCTGATAAAAAAAAAAAAGTCCATGGACACATAATGCATTGACTACCAAAATATTGTACAAGATAATTACAACAATCATGTCTTTTCAGACTAGTGTTCATAAAATGTTTCTATACCTCTCACTAACAGTGAGGCGATACTTTGAGCGATTCCAAACAGGTTACTGGCCACACAGCGATAAGTGCCTTGGTTCTTCCCCTGGGCATTGGTAATAGTCATGACTGAATTGTCAGGGCCAATCTTCACATTATCTATAGCACAAAAACATCAAGCAAAATTATTTAATTTCACATACATTTGCATCACATTATTTATGCTGACCTGAAATGCAACAGAGTACCTGGCAGAGGCTGGTTGTTGGTCAGTTTCCACTCCAAGCGCACTGGCGGGGCTCCATTGTGGACCCTGCACCTGAAGCTGGCTGACTCACCCTGTTTCACTGCTGCACTGTGGGGCTCAATGGAGATAATGGGGCTCTGGAGGCCTACACCAATATCAGACCACATCAGATTCACTAATTTGCTCTATATTTATTTAAAAATCCCTAGGCATTGAGACCAGGGTCAAAAGTCCCACTGAAAGTAACAAAAAAAATCTCTAATTATGGATTTAGTATGTTTGTAGTGCCTCTGTAGATTAGTTCTATATTCGCTGTCTCAGAGGCAAGTGTTACTGAATGTGTAGCTAATATGCAGTGATTTTTTTATGTAAAAGAAGAAAAAAAAAGGCACATCTTCCAACAAATCACCCAAAAACTCGAAACAGTGATTATTATATCAACAACAGAGAGCTTTATAAAATAAAAAATAAAATAAAATGAAATAATGACTATCTGACAATACATTAGCCCTTACTCATTAAACAGTCTATTTCTACATGTCACAGTATAGTTTCTCATTGCTCAAGGGAACTTACGGGAGGCATCGGAAGTCTCAGACACAGATACTATTACAGAAGCCTGGTGAGGTGATAGGCCACCCTCCACCTTACAGATATATTCTCCAGCGTCATCCCGAGAAGCCTGCAGGATACGCAGCTGAGTCCCAAGCACCTTGAGTCAAATATGTAAAAAAACACACATATGACATGGTGGTTCATACAGGGAAGGATTAAACATGGGATCATGCGAATCAAATGTGCTTCAGAATGGTGTAGAGTAGACTGAGATAAAACCTGATGATTGGATGACAGCAGCCTGCCTTCTCTACTCCATTTGACAGAGACTGGAGAGGTTCCTGGGACAATGCAGTTGAGATCTAAAGTGTCTCCTTCTTTTACAGAGGCAATAGAGGGTTGGATGGTGACTCCAGAGGGGAAGATGTCACCTGATCACAGCGAGAGGGAAACATGAATAAAATGTAAATCTTAAAAGCATAAAGAACGGTTCTGTTGGAAATAATTCCTAACAACACATTCAACTACAATGCACAACAGTTCCCGCAAAAATGAAAATAATGTCTTTAATTATTAATTACTTACACATGTCTTTCGAAACCAGTATACCTCTTTTCTTCCATGGAGCACAAAAATAATTATTTAAAGTAGAATGTCCAAGTTGTTCTTTTCCGTACAATGAAAGTGAATGGTGACCAAAGATTTTCAGTGAAAAATGACATAAATTTCAGACTTTTCCTCACAAAAAGCTATAATATGGTTCGGAAGACTTGGAATATAGTGCACAAGCCATTCAGACAACTTTCATAATGCATTTATTGAGCTTTATGTCTGTTTTGGTGCTTGACATCACCTGGTCACCATCCACTTTCATTGTATGGAAGAAAGCAGCTCAAAAATTCTGCTCAGCTTCTCCATTGGTATTCCATAGAAGAAAGTCATATGAGCTTGAAACAAAGGTGATTTCATTTTTTGGGTGAAATATCCATTTAAGGGTAAAGTGTCCAAAGCATTAGTTCAAGGACTTGTCTCACCTTTTTTGACAATAACCTCAATGTAAGCCTCTGAGGAACCAGCAGTGTTGGTTCCAACACAGAGATATGTGCCTGCATCAGATGACCTGATATTGGGTACTAGCAAAGTGCCGATGTCAGTGCGCTCCAAACGGGCCTAAGAAGGATGTGGATATGTGGTTATGACACGTACATTTTTTTTTATGATGTGTAGATCAATTAACTGAATTTGGTCAATGGCAGCAGTAAAATCACATCCTAAAATAAACAACAGAAGGCATGTTTCATAATCAATACTTACCTTGTCTATGCAAGAATTAGACTAAACTAATACAGATAACATTGATTTAGTACCTGGAAAAGAACTTATGCGTTAGGTATAAAGATACATTATTAAGTATTCTAGATTTTTAGTAATTAATCTCTGTTATGAGGCACATTTTCATGCCTCATAACTGAATGTTATTTATTATTGTTGTTACATTTATGGTGCTACAGGTCTATACTAAAATATGATTAACCTGCAATAACAATGATTAATGGCATTAGTGAGGCTGATTATTTCCCATAATGTGACATACAGTGACAATGACAGTGGACAGTTAAAGCAGCTAACAGCTACGCTACATTTAACCACATAAAGGCATTACGTTTATAGAGACATAAACCAACAATTATAAACCTAACAAGCTGGAGCATTTAGCCCTTGAAGACCAGGGGTCTTCAACAGGGTGTCCACCAATTATTATTCATTCTCAAGCTAACTTTTGTGGAAAAAAAAAAGAAAACGTGTAAAAAATGCAGTATTGAGTTAAAGGGATAGTTCACCCAAAAATTTAAATTCTCTCATCACTTTCTCACCCTCATGCCATCCCAGATGTGTATGACTTTCTTCTGCTGGACACAAAGATTTTTAGATAAATATCTCAGCTCTGTAGGTCCAAACAATGCAAGTAAATAGTTACCAAAACCTTGATGCAATAAAAAGCACATGAAGTCAGCATAAAGTATACATAAGACTCCAGTGGTTTAATCCATGTCTTCTGAAGCGATCTAATTGATTTTATGTGAGAACAGACTAAAATATAACTCCTTTTTCATTATAAATCTTGTCATTGCAATCTCTAAGCACGATCATGATTTCAAACTCGATTACACTTCCTAGCACTCTGCACATGCGTCAAGCACCAGAACAGAAATCGAGCTTGAAATCATGATCGCCAAGGAGACTGCTGATGTCAACATTTATAGTGAAAAAGGAGTTATATTTTAAAAACCGACTGAATCATTTTAGAAGACATGAATTAAATCATTGGAGTCTTATAGATTACTTTTATGCTGCCTTTATGTGCTTTTTGGAGCTTTAAAATTTTGTTTACCATTCACTTACATTGTATGGACCTACAGAGCTGAAATATTCTTCTAAAAATCTTTGTGTCCTGCAGAAGAAAGAAAGTCATACACATCTGGGATGGCATGAGGGTGAGTAAATGATGAGAGAATTTTCATTTTTGGGTGAACTATTCCTTTAACTTCAACCAGAAGCTATGTTTCACTGTCCCTCCCAAATTGAAATGTAATTGTATATGACTCTGTACATCAATAATGATTATTTAAATGGCTTTGTGAACACAAGAAAAGTCTTCTTCTTTTTTTTTTTTTTTTTTTTTTGGTTAAGCTCAAATCGACAGCACTTGTGCCATAAAGTTTACTACCACAAAAATACTTTAGACTCGTCTCTCATATTTACAAAAAAGCAAAAATCAAGGTTATAGTAAGGCAGTAAGCATTGTATACCTAAACATGATTTTTGTGTCATAAAATCGCTTACTAACCATGTCTATATGTAAAGTTATATCCAATATTACAACTTTGTTGTCATGATGACAGAATGGCAGTAAATCCCTGATTTTATCACATTTAAATTATGTTAACATGTTTAATGTTAACGTCTTGTGGCTATACTTTTGATATAGAGTGTATTTTAATGTTTATGGCCTGGCCCCGTTCACTTCCATTGTAAGTGCCTTACTGTAACCACGATTTTTGCTTTTTATTTATTTTTTATTTTTTATAAACAAGGGATGAGTTGAAACTATTAATTAGTGGTTATCAACAATATGCCACACTTAACTTGCACTTGAACATGTTTTAAACATGGATCATTCCTTTAAAATGCAACACTAAATTTAAAACAATACGATTTTATACAATATAACAGTCCTCTCCTTTAAAAAATTCAGATTGACCACCATTGCAGCACCTATGATGTCATTTCTCCACAACAGTTATACGTAAATCCAAAGTGACTCAGCAAATGTAAGCTACATCTACAGTATAGTCTGAAGAGGGTAACATGACTGTCTCTAGAGGGAGGGGGGAGTGCTATTTTTCATTCAGGGGTAAAGCCACTTATAGGGTTAGTTCAGCTAAAATGAAAAATCTCTCATCATTTACCTAGATGTGTATGACTTTCTTCTGCTGAACACAAACGAAGATTTTTAGAGGAATATTTCAGCTCTGTAGGTCCATGCAATGCAAGTGAAAGGATACAAAAATGTTGAAGCTCCAAAATGCACATAAAGGCAGTATAAAAGTAACCCTTAAGACTCCAGTGGTTAAATCTATATCTTCAGAAGCTATATGAAGGGTGTGGGTGAGAAACTGATAAATATTTAAGTCCTTTTTTAATGTAAATTATCCTCATTGTCCAGTAGGTGGCAATATACACAAAGAACGTGAATCGCCAAAAACAAAAGAAGAATTTTAAAGGGAAAGTGGTGATTTATAAAAAAGGACATAAATATTGATCTTTGTCTCACCCACACTTATCATATCGCTTCTGAAGTAAGGATTTAACCACTGGAGTTTTCTGGATTACTTTTATGCTGTTTTTATGTCCTTTTGGAGCTTCAAAATTTTGGTACCAATTCACCTGCATTGAAAGGACCTACAGAGCAGAAGTATTCTTCTAAAAATCTTTGTTTGTGTTCAGCAGAAGAGAGAAAGTCATACACATTTTGGATAGCATGAAGGTTAGTAAATAATGAGAGAATTTTCATTTTTGGTTGAACTATTCCTTTAACTCTGATCTAGTGAAGCATGGTGGCAGTAGAGATGTGTTGGGATGGGATGGCTGAATGAGCATCTAACACCATTCACAAATTTTCAAAGCAGCCCGTTTGCTAGAGCACACAGTCTTTCTGCATGGCCGCATGGCAGACCTGAGCACACCCTGGGAAAAGTTGACACAATGCAGCGATGTGCTCACGCAGAACAAACCAGCCCACAAAGACATAAGGTACGCAAAACACCAAGGCCCTCCAGCGTCATGGGATGGGTCATTCATGTCTAATATCTCGAATGACCCAAATCTAATGGTGCAAAACATGTACATTACCAGTCAAAAGTTTGGACACACTTACTCATTCTTTATTAGTCCTGTTTTAGAATAATACTTAAGTCTTCTTGACTAGATTACAGCTCTGTACACTCTGGCCATTCTCTTTAACTTAATGAGGTGCCACATGGGATGCTTTTTTAATAGTATTGATGGAGATTCCCATGTATGCTGGACACTTGTTGGCTGCTCTTCCTTCATTATCCAGACTAACTTATCCATTAAAAAAACTTGTTTAACAAAAATTGTAGCTTTGTAATGAAATTTAAAAGTAGGCACAATATATATTTGTCTAGAAATCTAATTTCAAGCATTTAGGCATACGTCTTACATGAGAAACATTAATTCAATCAAGTGTGCCCAAACTTTTTACTTTTCATCTTTTGACAGTATATACTGTACGAGAGAAATTCAAACTATGGCCAACACACTCATTTACCTTAAATTTCCACTAGCACATGTATCTGATACTACTTCAAATTTTCCTTCACAGTTTTTTCTAAACATAAAATGGATGTCAATGAAATCATGCATTTAGTTGACATTGAGTCTAGTGAGGGTGAGTGAAGCGAGACAGGTGGGATGGGATGCGTGAGACAGACATCAGACAAATGGACAGACCTGCAGCTCCTCAATACGTCTCTGTAACACATCGAGACTGTTGCTTTTAAACTGATGGAAACCGTGAGAAGGAATTGCCTGAACAAACATCAACACACAGGATGAAACAAAAAAAAAGGAACTCAAAGGAGGAAAGAGATGCGAAAATATGCAAAATATGACCAGTGGCACAACCCATAAAGACCCCATGAAATTGCTTGACAGGCACAGTTTTTTTTTTTTCTGTGTTGATGTGTTTTCTAGTTTGAAGTTTGGGCAGGACATATTGAAGGGATCGTCCCTTGTTTCTTTAAATAGACAATAGGCATTAGTTATGTCACAGCAATTAACCATGATTTGCTACTTGCTAAAATCTTCAAGATAAAGTTTTTTTTAAATCAACGTTGTCTCTTACGTCCACAAGAGGGTACAACATATCAATATAAACCAATCAGCACCACGTTGTAGCTATTGTTTATTGCAAAGAATATATCTGGCTGTTAACAAATGTGCATAAAATTATAAAGTCAAAATATTTAGCCACTTCGTATTCTCAAATATTAAGTAAAAAAGTAAAACGAGAAAAGAAACACTTCGGTAGACGGTTCTGTGTTAACTTGGTGTTGCACAGTAGCCTATTTTGATGCTATAGTACTACCATGGACTCCAGTTTGTAATACCGGTGGTACCACAGTGTTTCTTATTAAATACAGTTGTATGTACGTACTTAATGCTTATTGTTCACAGGAAAATTCAGACAGCTTCGTCATGCCAAAGAGGATGCTTACAGAAGTGGGGATAAAACATTGTACAACCAGGCCAGGAACACACTAACTAAGGAAATCAGAGTGGCTAAAAGAAGCTACTCTGAAAAGCTGAAAAACTAGTTTTCAGCCAATGATCCTGCATCTGTGTGGAAAGGCCTTGCTCTGTAGAGAGTCAACTAATGGCTGATAAACTGAATGTGTTTTACTGCAGGTTTGAAAAGCCCAGTCTCACACCCCTTTCCCGCTCTGATCTTCACTTCACACACACCAACACCTCCTGGAACCCCCCTCCTCCCCCCTCCTGCAACTCAATCTGCACTTATGATCTGTGAGGAGGATGTGTGCTGGGTCTTTCGGAAACAAAAATCTAGGAAAGCTTCAGGCCCAGATGGTGTTTCACCTGTCTGTCTGAAAGTCTGCACTGACCAACTGGCCCCCATCTTCACACAGATCTTCAATAGATCACTGGAGCAGTGTGAAGTTCCCTGCTGCTTCAAACACTCCACCATCATTCCGGTCCCCAAAAAATCCAAAATCACAGGACTTAATGGCTACAGACCTGTCGCGCTCACGTCTGTGGTCATGAAGTCGTTTGAGAGACTGGTCTTGGCCTACTTGAAGGACATCACTGAACCCCTGCCGGACCCCCTTCAGTTTGCTTACAGAGCAAACAGGTCTGTGGATGATGCTGTCAATATGGGACTGCGTTATATCCTGCAACACCTCGACAGACCTGGGACTTATGCAAGGATCCTATTTGTGGACTTCAGTTCAGACTTCAATACCATCATGCCTGATCTTCTCTCAACCAAACTAACCCAGCTCTCCGTGCCCACCCCAATCTGTCAGTGGATCACAAGTTTTCTGACAGATAGGCAGCAGCTAGTGAGACTGGGTAAACTCACATCTGAGAACCTCACTATTAGCACTGGTGCTCCTCAGGGATGTGTTCTCTCTCCACTGCTTTTCTCCCTGTACACAAATGACTGCACTGCAAAAGACCCCACTGTCAAGCTCCTTATGTTTGCAGACAACACCACGGTCATCGGCCTCATCCGCGATGGTGACGAGTCTGCATACAGATGGGAGGTTTAACGGCTGGCTGTCTGGTGTGGTCACTTCAGGTGAAATCCCCCTGCACTTCCCCCCCTCACCATTCTGAAAAGCACTGTGGCAGCAGTGGAGTCATTCAGATTCCTGGGCTCTACCATCTCTAAGGACCTGAAGTGGGACACCCACATAGACTCCATTGTGAAGAAGGCTCAGCAGAGGTTGTACTTCCTTCGCCAGTTGAAGAAGTACAACCTGCCACAGGAGCTGCTGACACAGATCTACTCGGCCATCACTGAGTCTGTCCTGCGTACATCTATGACTGTCTTGTTTGGTTCAGCCACCAAATCAGACAGAAGGAACTACAACCCACACTCAGGACTGCTGAGAGGATTATTGCTGCCCCCCTGCCCACCCTCCAAGACCTGTATGTCTCCAGAGTGAGGAAACATGCAGGTAGAATCACTCTGGACCTCACACACCCTCCCCACTCCCTCATGGAACTGTTGCCCTCTGGCCGGCACTACAGAGCACTGAGCGCCAGGACATCCAGGCACAAGAACAGTTTTTACCCTCAGGCCATTTTCCTCATGAACAATGAAACTGCCTCAGGACTCCCCCATAGTGCAATAATGTGAGTACATATCTCATGTACATATGTAAATACACATATTTAATTCAATAACTGTACATACCCCTACCTTGCACATACATTACCACTTGCACACGTACATACGCCATTCTGTTATATGTCCTATTATTTGTGTCAATTTATACTCCTACCTTGATTTATATTCTGTGTCTCACTGTAATGTTCTGTGTGCATTTGTTTCTCCTATCACCAAAAAAAATTCCTTGTGTACGTGAGAACACTTGGCAATAAAGCTCATTCTGATTCTGATTCTTATGTAGCGAGATGCTCATAAGAGCAAGCCAAGGCATAGTAATGACACAACAGCTAAAAACCTCGACCTCTGGGGGTCTTTCACTCAGAGCACGTCCGTCTTTATCAATGTAATCATGCACTAAATGGATGTATTTGACTGTTGCGCCATGTCTCGATGGTTTTTCAGCTTCTCGGGTAGGAGCTATGCATTTTTTTAGAAGCTGTGTCAATTTAAAAGGAAATTCAGCTTTTAAAACCTGTCTTGAGACACTTGCATTCTGTTTTATTTGTTGCACTATGTCTGTTTTAGCCCAAGAATGTGACCGGTCTGAATGGCTGTCAGTACTTGGCACACATCCAAAATTTGAATTCTCAATTTAGCATTCGAATGTGCATTTTTATCTTAAATTCGATGAAGATTCAAATTTAGAATTTTATTTTGACAGCCTTAGAGTGCACTAGCACATAAATGGCTTCAAAGCTAAAAGACATGGACTAAAAGCCTCAAAAATCCCATTTTGATTTCATGGGGTCTTTTAAACTACTTGATGGAACCACAGGATTAATGAAATAGTGAAATTGTTCTCTCACCTGTGGGGGTAGTGAACCACCTCTCTTCTTCCATGTAAGACCAGGGGTGGGAGTGCCAACAGCCCTGCAGTACAACCTTAAAGTCTCTCCCTCATGAATTTCGATATGCTGGGGGCTTACTTGTACGTGGGGGAGACCATGAGGTTGATTTGTACCTGTAACATAAATATAAAGCAGTGACAGATGAGGGCATCTCTGGAACTTGTTACACAGTAAATCATTACACGTTCCTGAGTCGGACACGTACTTTGAACATGGAGAACTCCTCGGGCCGTGTGCTCGCCATGTGTGTTTAAAGCCTTGCAGATATACTCCCCTTCATCAGAGTGCTCCACTGATGGGATGGTCAGCAACCCATTACGAATAATGACTTTGGAGCTGATACGATTCCCTGGCCCTCCTGTTATTTGAAGGAATACCATGCCATCATTTTTAACTTGACAAATTATTGTTTTTCATAATTTCACCAAGTAAAACATGTTCCTGATTTAACATCCTTGTTGGTCCCTAAACAACATTCTTATCAACCAGATTGTAGGGACAGGGAAGGTTCCTCATAAAATGATATCCCAGGCCCAGCTAATTCAACTGACGGCTCTGAATTAATATTAACATTCATATTGTGAAGGGTAGATGTGCAAGTCAAACTCCACCAGCTCACCTATCCATTCAACAGCAGGGGTGGGGTTGCCGGTCACTGTGCAGCGGAACTCAGCTTGCCGTCCTGGCCGGACTGTCAGCACAGGTGGATTTACCGTGGCCACCGGTTGCGCTCCTTCAGCAGCTATATTGAAGTACAAACCAGTTAGTCACAGGAAAGTGAAGAGCACTCCAAACTGGAGTACCACTTATTACAAATAGTGCCTATTCATATGGAATAGACATTGTTCTTTCTTGATTACCCATATTAAAGAATGTTGAAGGAATAGTTCACCCCAAAATGAAAATTCTCTCATCATTTAATCAGCCTCATTCCATCCCAGATATTCATGACTTTCTTTCTTCTGCTGAACACAAATGAAGATTTTTAGAAGAATATCTCAGCTCAAGAGATCCATACAATTAAAGTGAATGGTGAATAAAAATTTGAAGCTCCAAACAGCACATAAATTCAGCATAAAAGTAAGTATGACTCCAGAGATTTAATTCATGTCTTCTGAAGCATCCAATCGTTTTTGGGTGAGAACAGACCAAACAGACCTTTTATGCTGCCTTTATGTGTTTTTTGAGCTTTAAAGTTTTGGTCAACATTCACTTGAATTGTATGGATCTAAAATCTTTATTTGTGTTTTGCAGAAGAAAGAAAGTCATGCATATCTGGGATGGCATGAGGCTGATTATATGATGAGAATTTTCATTTTGGGGTGAACTATTCCTTTAAGGATTCAGTGAAGTGAATTTCTCATAGGTGGCTTTCAGTTAAGGGTCCAAACAGTTTGGTATGACATAATTATCTGACAGTTCAAGAGGGACCGTTCAACCAGGACACGTTCTTGCATTTGTCCGCAGTTATTAATTATTTTTCGATGTAGACATGCTCTGTCTAGACGGATGTCTTTGACCGTTGCGACGCGTCTCTCTGTAATTTCAGCGTCCTGCGCTATTAACAACATGTTTGTAAGACGCCATCAAGCAAAAGCTAGTTTTACTTTTACAAGTGCTTCGTGACACATGCGTTTTATTTCTAGAACCGTGGCCTTTCAAAACGAAAGCGTTTTAGCGTCCTTCCGCGCTGTTTTTCTAGATGCTTTCCTATGTAAACATGCCCTAGGGCAGGGGTGCTCATTACGTCGATAGTGATCGACTGGTCGATCACGTTAACATATCAAACGGTAAAGGTAGTAGAGAGAAACTACTCAAATAACGAAATTCTTAAAGATCATTTTTTATTTCCTCATTTCGGCTCCCACGCGGGTGGATTTCCAAAGTAGGACGGCAGGAGAAGACTCATAAAAATTTATGAGGAAAGCTCTACCTGATTGGTTAAGGTTACGATTAGGGGGTAGGGCTATAGTTTCTCCGGCCAATCAGGTAGCGCTTTCCTGATAAATATTACTAAATTGTCCAATCAGGTAACGCTTTCCTAATAAAATATTAATGAACCGTCCAATCAGACAGCGCTTTCCTAATAAATGTGACTGAATCGTCCAATCAGGTAACGCTTTCTTCGTGAATATAAATACTCTTCCCCTGCCATCCTACATTTCGGAAACGCATTGTTTGACAGAAGGCTTCTTTTTGTGTGTGTATTGTGAGAGCGTTACATACATTTAAAAATGACTTAGTGAGGTATACAAAACACAACCAGTTATGTCTGAAGTAAGACCGGAACAAAAGCGGATTTGTATCAAAATATCATATCTGTGCATTAAACTTGCAGAGTAAATGCAGCCTGATGGATCTGCCACTGTCTATGTCATTAATATTCACAACAATAACAAGAAAACAAGTAAACTATTCATTGCTCTTGGCTGGATAACTTTAGTAGCTTTAAAACAAAATAATAATGTATTATAATCATACAGTGAAGACCTGTACTCCACAAGAATGTAAGAATGTTTACTTGAATACTTGATACAGCTTTTAGAAATGTTAAGCACTGTTTTCTAAATTTGTTTCTTGTTCTTATTTTCTTACTGACTTCCTTGTCTTGAAAAATTACTTGAGAATTTGAAACAATGTTCACCTAATTAACAAATTAGTAAGTATTAGTTTTTGCATGGAGAATCATCAAATGTCACTGGTATTGGTTCCAACTACTGACATGCTTGTATCGAGACGACACTGCTTACAATGTATATTTAAATTGTGCATGGTAGATCTTGCTGTAATAGCATTATGAATAAGTAGATTTCCTGCCCTTGGGTACTGTACATACGGACGTCTTTTCCCGCCGCGTCGTCTCCCGCGAAGCAGCGCGGCGTTTTTAGACACCGTGCCAGGTAAAAAATAAAATAATAATAAATAAATTAAATTAAAAAGAAAAAGAAAGGGAACTTAACTATTAAAACGCGTCTTGAAACACCAGCGTGAGTCTCGTTGTTTTTAAACACAAGAATGCTTCGTGTATGAGCGGCCCCTGTCTTGTTTTTACGCTTTTTTTTTTTTTTTTTTTTTTTTTGCTGTGTTGTAAAAACTCTGTGCACCAAAATCCAATGACGAAGGTCAAAAATAGGGATCCTCAACTTTGAATAGAGAAAATAGCTTTACATTCGAGTCTGTGAGACTGTGCATGAAGTGATAGGGGCATGACAGTGTAAACAGCATGTGTTTGGCTGCCGGGGCTAATGGTGACTGTCAAGTCATGTCTCTTGGCAGCCAGCTTAAGATGAGCAGACAGATGAGGAATGGCAGACGGGGTTTGGTAGGGTGAGGCCCTCACTGCTGTCTATGCCAACTTGGCTGGACTTGATCTACAGGGATTCCAGGGCAACCGAGCAAAAGAAAGCTTTCTTTCACCAGCTAGGGCAGACTACTGGCCTGTGTAAGCTCTGTGTTAAAGGAATAGTTCACAGAATAATGAAAATTCTCTCATCATTTACTCACCCTCATGCCATCCTAGATGTGTGACTTTCTTTCTTCTGCAGACACAAACAAAGATTTTTTGAAGAATATCTCAGCTCTGTAGTTCCATACAATGCTCATGAATGGTGACCAAAACTTTGAAGCTCAAAAAAAGCACATAAAGGTAGTATAAAAGTAATCCATAAGACTCGAGTGGTTTAATACATATCTTCTGAAGCGATCTTATCGTCTTGGTGTGAGAACAGACCAAAATATAACTGCTTTTTCACTGTACTTCTTGCCATTGCAGTCTCTAGGCACTATCATGATTTTAAGCTCAATTACAGTTCCTAGTGCTTGATGCATGCGCAGAGCGCTAGATGGCGCTAGGAAGTGTAATCAAGCTTGAAATCATGATTGCCAAGGAGACCGCTGATGTCAAGATTTATAGTGAAAAAGGAGTTATATATTCACCCAAAACCAATCAGATTGCTTCAGAAGACAAGGGTTAAACCACTGGAGTCTGATGGATTACTTTTATGCTGTATTTATTTGCTTTTTGGACCTTCAAAATTCTGGTCATTATTTACTTGCATTGTATGGACCTACAGAGCTGAGATATTCTTCTAAAAATCTTCGTTTGTATTCTGCAGAATAAAGAAAGTCATACACATCTGGGATGGCATGAGGGTGAGTAAATGATGAGAGAATTTTCATTTTTGGGTGGACTGAATTCACATTTTTGTCCATATGTCAAGAGTCAATATTTTTTTTCCTATTCAGTAATACGTTTAGTTAATCTGTCTGATTTAAATCTAGTAAATTATAAGCTATCTTTTAAAGTGTGTCTAGAAATTTTTCCACATTAAAATAGTTCCACTGGTAGGTGAAACTTATATCCTACTGTAGATAAAATAATGGATGGGTTATCACAGAATGTCTCTGGCAATGTACGCATGACTGATGATGACCATTATAAATTAGGCACTGTATGATTTTTTAAGCACAATGGTTGTTATTTGATATTCAATATACCAGAGTCTCGCGTTTCACAAGCATGATACTGGGCTGATGAAATGTGTTGGGAACCCCTCTCTGTTGGGTGCCAAGTGTGATGTTTGGTGGTAGGGTTATATACAATCATAGTACATTCCTATTAAAAATAACCGACAAAAATCATCATTATTTCCTTACTCAGATTGGGAATTGATTCTGAAAGTCTTTGATGCTAACTGTCTTCCTTACAGACTGTAAATGCTTAAGTAAAGAATCAAATGAGATACACTTCAGCAACAGAGAGAAGTCCCTGTGTGTGCAAGCATGCGACATCCCTGTTTCAATGGACCCATATGAGCCATGAAAGCTTAGCCAGATCAAGTAATGCCCATGGGTACAACCCAACAACATGTGTAAGTGAAATGTGATCTAATACATCACTGAGATTAAAAATACCAATATAAATAAAATAAACACGGTTAAGGATAACTGTTGGTGAAAAAATTAGTACAAAGTCAAAAAATCTTCAGATTATAGTTGTGCTCTGTAGTTTGGCTGTACCTGTGCACTACCTGAGCTGGTAAAAGCATGCAGGGCATGATGGTTGCATGCGTGAGAGAGAGAGAGGTCCCTCAAGGCCTGGAGAGAGAGAGAGAGAGCCGTGCGGACTTACACTTTCTATGTCCTTCAAACATCTCATAGGCTGTGTAAAACATCTGTGATTGAGATGCCTCTGTGAATGATGGACAGGCACATACTGTCAAGTGAGTCTCAAGAAGATTCTGAGAGAGTGGCGCACTGGTGCCCCCAAACATTTCTATATTTACTAGTATATTCCTGCTAAACTAAACAACTTAAAGAGATAGTTCAACCAAAATTTAAAATTTTCTCATCATATACTCACCCACATGCCATCACAGATGTGTATGACTTTCTTTCTTCTGCTGAACACAACCAAAGATTTTTAGAAGAATATCTCAGCTCTGTTGGTCCATACAATGGAAGTGAATGGTGACCAGACCTTTAAAGCTCCAAAAATCACATAAAGGCAGCATAAAAGTAATCCATACGACTCCAGCGATTAAATCCATATCTTCTAAAGCAATGCAATCACTTTGGGTGAGAAACAGATCAACATTTCAATACTTTTTTACTATAAATCTCTACTTTCACTTTCACTCAGTTATAGTTAAAAAAAAAGGACTTTAATATTGATCTATTTCTCAACCACACTTCTGAAGACACAGATTTAACCACTGGAGTCTTATGGATTACTTTTATGCTGCCTTTATGTGATTTTTGGAGCTTCAATATTTTGGTCACCATTCACATGCTTTGTATGGACAAACAGAGCTGAATTATTCTTCTAAAAATCTTCATTTGTATTCTGCAGGAGAAAGAAAGTCATACACATCTGGGATGGCATAAGGGTAAGTAAATGATGAAAGAATTTTAATTTTTGGGTGAACTATTCCTTTAAGCCTGTCTAAGATGGTTTATTTATCTAGCTGGTTTAAGTTGGTCTAGCTTGTCTCCCAGCTTGGTTAAGCTGGTGCTACGCTGGACTATTAGCCTGACCAGCTGGCAAAAACCCTCTAAAACTAGCAAACAGACCAGCCTGGAAAACCAGCTAAGACCAGCAAACCATCTTAGACATAACTGTTTTTATCAGCAGGGATGCCACTCAAGAGCTCTGAGACTTTGAGTTACAGAACTCATGTGCAACAACTTGCATTTCTTCTATAACTGTGTTGCACTGCTGCCAAGAAAATATACTATACTGAATTGAAAGATATCACTTAATGGGTGTGGACTAAACCTATTTCTGGACTGAGTTTCTAGATTGTGTTTCAACAAGCCTAAATACTGTGTTACCATAGAGATATATTGAGTTTAACAGGCAGCTTTAAAAAATAACCCGCAAAATGCCCAAGGCTATATAATTCAAAATTACTCATTACATCAGTACATGACAAACTTTAGTCACATATCATGATAAAGAAAATGTTCATAAAATGCTTATAAGATCTAATATCTTTCTGGACTTTTGACTAAGATATAATGTACAGTACATAGAGAAAGCAGATAGAGCTTATGTGTACTAACAGGGAGTATTTCATTGAGTTTACTAAAGCATATGAAATTCTTCCCAATTAAGACCATTATGCTCCAGTATCATTGATTTACACCGTGTGAGATTGAAGTCAATGGTGGACAAACTGTAGCTTGGCTGTAAAATGCCAAGCAACATCTTGCCCCATTGAAAATCAGAGAGGGAACTGATTTTTTACTATTGACAAATCAATGCACATTTACAAGACATTTAGAAGACATTTTAAAATGTGCATTGAGAACACTCTCAGTGTAAATACAAAAGGGGTAAAGGAAACAACACACACACATGAAACCAAAGCATGCAGGTTAGTACCAGAATACAATACACATTTAAAAGCTTTATTTTTTTATAACACCAATTTTGCATTTTTTTAATACAGCTTGTGATTGATAAAGGACTAGTTTATATATTTTCGTCCAATTTAACATCTCAGTTTCAGTTATAATTCCATAAAGAAATTGTGTTTTAATTATTGTTCTTTAATAAGTTCACCATTTGAAGATTAATTTGTACATTTCACAGTTTAGGGAATAAAAAAAAATGTAATCGTAATGTAATATATATATATATATTGCTTAAGATTCAGCACTATATCAAAGATTAACAAAATTAAATATTGTTTTCATCATGACAAATCTGTAGTAATATTCTTGCATATTACTTGATTTACATACTTGATTAAAAATAAATCAAATTTATAAAGCACCATACTGAACTCCTGGGGTGAAACATACAGTACATACTGAATGATAACATGGTAAAAATGCAGATTTTTTTTTTCAATGTATGATATTATGCACGTACAACACAACCTTAAAGTCAACCTAAAAATATTTCAGTCATGTCATTCTCTCAGTGATTTTAACATAAACAAAAAGTAAATTTTACAGTAGTTGTAAAGATTGTCAGTCAAAATAAATATGGAATCAAGTTCTAAAAAATAATAAGGGGGTAACATGAAATGTCTGACATTCCTTCTAAATTGCCTCTTTTTGTCCCTGTGTACCCCACCAAAAATGCATCTGATAACAATCTACTACTAAAAATAACAGGAGTTTAGAATAACAACTGAGTCTGTTAAGCAATAGTTGCATATGAAAAGCTCAATGTATATCTCACAGAACATCTCACAATGCCTTTACCACTAGCACTTTCCCATTCACAACATGACCAGAAAAGAAACAAATTGACACTGAAAATACAGCACTGATGAAAAACTCAACATTCAAACTACTACACTATTGACAGCACCATTAAATACAAAAACAAAACGGAAAATATAACCATTTCTCATACAAAAGAGGTGGAAATTACACCTTGGGAGGGATTAGGAATGGGTTGTGCCTGCAGTCCGTTTGGCTGATGAGTCCCAGTTTCTCTAAATATTATGACACCCCTACCTCATCAACCACTATCCCCAAAAGACCACCTCAATAGGGAAATGAAAGTCCACATGCCAGGAATCAAGATACAAATACCCACCAGTGGAGGAAATATAGCACCAGAGACTCAAAACTAGACAGATTTCAAAAGCCACCAACCACCACCATTGAGAACATCCATTACACCAGCAGGGTACCCAAGAGTGAGTTAATTTCACCAATTGCTACCAAGAACATAATGCATGAATGAGCTGCATACACTGCATAAGACAGTGGAGGTTAATAAAATTACTGAATATGGGATTACTGAAAATATGATTACTAAAAACAACATCTGCCGTTCAAACGTTTAAATCAAAATAATTGCCCTCAGTCTTCATTGTGGCATGCTGTTTTAAAAAAAAAAATTTTTTTAGCATTGGTGTTAATTTGTTTTGATATGCAAGACAAATACCAGCATAAACATCTTTACTGGAATAATAAAAATCTTATTCATTTTAGAAGCACTGAAGAAAATCAAGTTTCCAGTGTTTATAACCCTGCAACGCTCTTCATGAGAATTCAAGGGTTAATTTACCCAAAAATGAAAATTCTGTCATCATTTACTCACCCTTATGTCATCCGAACCTCTATGACTTTTTCCCGTAAGAGGAGGAATTTTGAAGAATGCTGATGCTGTCTTTTTCCTATACAGTTAAAGTTAGGATATCATTCCCTAACATTCTGCCTAACATCTGTTTTTGTGTCCCATGGAAACAAAGTATGTCATACAGGTTTGGAACTACAAGAGGGTGAGTAAATAATGAAAGAATGCTCATTTTGGGGTGAATTATCTCTTTAAGAAATGAACTAGTGATTAATTTATGCATTTGTATTGAGAGAAAAAATAATTTTTTGAAAATAAAATAATAATTTGGTTCTTTTGATTTTTGCTGGAATGATTTTGAGTGCACACCGGAAGCTGAAATTTCCTAAATCACTTTTCTTATTAACCATTCACAAGCTGTATCATTTTGTTTGGTGTAAACATTTTACAATGGCAATGCAAACAGCCGTTAAAGTTGGAGAAGGTAAGAAGAAAAACCTAACAGAAAACCGATCGAGTAATCAGAAAAAGCACAACATTTTAATAATTTATACTCAAGAAGAAAGGTTAGCCATGCTGTTGTTCTTAACACACAGACGAATTTTGCAAAAAAATAACACAGTTGACAAATCATCAGGGTAATGCAGAAAAGCAAAGAGGCATGCAACATGAGAGAGACTGCAAAACTAAAGGCAGGGAGGCTTAGAGGATGTGGTGCCAATCACGAACCTGGGACATAGAGGAGAGCAGTGCCCTCGTCCATGCCAAACATATTGGAGCCTGTGCAAACATAGATGCCTGCATCCTCAGGCTGCACATTCTGAATAGTCAGGATGCCATTGAAATCCATGGCTCGACTAGGAAGTTTGACGTTGCCTTTGCGGGTCCAAACCAGGGTGTATGCTGGCAGCTATGAGGGAAGCAAATATTTCACTTACAGACATTCATACTTGGAGCCAAATACTGTTCTCTCCATCTGTTTTGGAGGTCAGGGAAGCTAAGGCTATGATATGTGCACACATGGGCATGCTCATACCTTGCTTTTGGCTGTGCAGATGAAGCTGACTGTTGCTCCAACTGTCACACTCTGTGCTTTGGGCTCCTCAATGAAGACTTCGATAGGTTTGGATGGTAATGCTGGTGAGGGGAAAGTAGGATGATTATTGTATTTTGACTGTGTCTAAAAATGAGTTAATTCATCAGTAATAAAAAAACAGGACAATTTATAAAATGAGCTGAAAGTTTGAGACCACTAAAATCACTCTTATTTGAAATTTACATAATGACTTAAAGCTTCATCAAACATGGCATCAATACATAATACATTCATAAAATATACAGTATAATACATCAAATGTATCTATCTACATTCAGAGTTCAATACAAGTTAAGCTCAATTGACAGCATTTGTGGCATAATGTTGATTACGACAAAAATTAATTTGACTCGTCCCTTCTTTTCTTTAAAAAAAAAGAAAAAAAAAAAAAGCAGAAATCGAGGTTGCAGTGAGGCATTTACAATGGAAGTGAATGGGGACAAATTTATGGAGGGTTTAAAAGCAGAAATGTAAAGCTTTTAATGTTATAAAAGCACTTACATAATTATTTCTGTTAAAATGCATGTATTATTTGAGCTGTAAAGGTTAAATCGTCATTTTTACGGTCATTTTAGGGTTACGGTGTCACACTGTCCTAGCATCATAGTTGTAAAATTGAATATAACTTTATACAGAAAAGATTGGTAAGCGATTTTATCACACTAAAATAATGATAACATGCATATTGTTTATGTCTTGTGGCTATACTTTTGAAACAGCGAGTATTTTAATGTTTACGGATTGGACCCTATTCACGTCTATTTTAAGTGCCTCACTGTAACCCAGATTTTTGACCCAAGTCAAAATAATGTTTTGTGGTAATTAACATTATTCCACAAATGCTGTGGATTGAGCCTAACTTCTATTGCACCTGGAACATTTCTTTAATTCAAATAGTTAGAAATGTCATGAAAATGTAAGAACATTCAGTTAATTTTGGGTCCAAAGGGTCCAAAGAAACAAACTCTGATCTGTTCTGATAACACCTTACTTGTGACAACAATCTCAGCTTTGCTCCTATTGGTACTGCGCTGGTCTCTACAGGTGCAAATGTATACGCCAGCATCACTCGGCTGCACAGTGGGGAAATGCAGCTCCTCTCCTGTGGGGTGGAAATAAATGTTTTCCATGATTATAAACCCTCATATTGTCAATCGTGCCATTACAAGTCCTTCATCCTGCCCAGAACACATGTTGCTACATGTAGCTAGAACAGTCATTACACGACACTCTGACCCTATTTTGTTTCTTGGTTTCTCCAGGGTATTAATGTTACGGCTGGAGAGACATCCTGTAATCATTTTAATGTAAACATGCTTCCTGCTTCTACAAATCTGGGTAGTACCTTGTCTACGTCTCTCTGCTGTGTTGGAGATAGGGCGTCCGTCCTCGCGAGACCAGTAAAAATAGTGTGGTGGATATCCTGACACCTGGCACCTGAGAGTGACTGGGCTTCCCTGTGCCAACTGCACTCTTTCTGGGTATACCTTTACCACCAGAGATGCAGCAGCTGAAAACGAACAAACAGAAATGCTGCATCACATATGCAATAGTCCACAAATGTGCCTCAACTGTTCCTTTAAAAGTAACTGTGTATAGTAAATAAATTGGTACCGCTGCGACAGGGGATTCTTGCTCGTGGATCTCCAAAATAACCAGATGCACACCTTTGAAGAGAGACAAGAGTCACATAAAAAAGTGTGGTGACTATTAATGTGCAACTCTAGTGTAACAGGACAAGAGGTTGGAGCATACCTTTCACAATACTGGCCAGTGTAGCCAGGCTGGCAGGCAGTGCACTGATAGTCTCCATTCCCGAGACTCTCACAAGTACGAGAGAACCTAAACATAAATGCACTTTATTAAGAAATATTCTCTCTCAAACTGGATGCAGCAGCCCTTTTGCAAATGCAACGGTATTGTGAATACAGGAGCTGGGATTAATTGGGTATTTGTTCATGTTTCATAAGTTTGTGTGAGTGTGGGTCAGGTTTTGCCTACATTTTGGGGACCAACCAATTGCATACGGCTTAATATACAAAATAATATCTTACTGAAACTGTAAAAATGAAGAAAGGCTTGTGTAAGGGTGCGGTTTAGGGGTAGATTTAGTGGATAGAAAATACTGTACCATTAGTTCAGTATACAAAAAACTATAGAAGTCTATGGAAATTCCCCACCATGATAGAAAACACATGTTTTTGTGGATGTGTTAAGACTAACTGATTGTCAGGGTTGGTTCCAGGGCAGGCACAAGGTTGGCAGTCCTCTGGGGTTCCAGCAGTGGGATCTCCATAGAAGCCATCAGCACACTGTTCACAGAGCTCACCCTTTGTGTTATGTTGGCAGCTCTATGGATGAAAAACAAACAAAAACACATTCAGAACAGAACTACATGATTAAGGCTACACACAATGAGTATTTGGAAGTGACTAGCAAATTTACTAACAGGTGTATCTCTCAAACAGTGTCATTATCGTCAACACTAAAATGAAAACTGAATGGAAAAATGTTCATGAACTGAAATAAAAATAAAAGCTAGCATTGTTGGAAAAAATTGAAACTAAACTAAAATACATTTTCATGACTCCAAAACTAAAATTAAAATGACATCAAATTAATTTAAGTTTTAGTTTTTGATGTACAGTATATTATTAATTTAAAACCTTTACAACTCGTCTTTATTAAAGGAATATTCCAGGTTCAATACAAGTTAAGCTCAATTGACAGCATTTATGGCATAATACTGATTATCACAAAAAAAGAATTTTGAATTGCCCCTCCTTTTCTTGAAAAAAAGCAAAAATCTGGGTTCCAGTGAGGCACTTACAATGGAAGTGAATCTGTAAACATTAAAATACTCACTGTTTCAAAAGTATAGCCACAAGACATAAACAATTTGTGTGTTAACATGATTTTAGTGATATAAATTCGATTACTAACCTTTTCTGTGTAAAGTTATAGCCAATTTTACAACTTCATTCCTATGACATTGTAATGTCAACAAACCCTAAAAACCTAAAACGACTATAAAAATATCGATTTAAACAACTTTACAGATCAAATAATACATGGGTTTTAACAGAAGAATTAATGTAAGTGCTTTTATTTAATTATAAGCTTCACATTTCTGTCTTTAAACCCTTTAAAAATTGGCCCCATTCACGTCCATTGTAACCTCGATATATTATATTTTAAAGGACAGACGAGTCACAGTAAATTTTTGTGGTAATCAACATTATGCCACAAATGCTGTCGATTGAGCTTAACTTGTATTGAACCCAGAATATTCCTTTAAGCATGAAAACGGCACTAGAGTAACACTAGACGGCCATGAGAAATGTATCGTTGTTAACCACATTTATATGCAGGGTTGGGAGGGTTACTTTTAAAAATGTATTCCACTACAGATTACAGAATACATGCTGTAAAATGTAATTTATTACATATACCGTTATTTTACTCAAGGTCAGTAACGTAATTTAAATACTTTGGATGACTTCTTCAGCAAAGATTTTTTAATTACAAGTTTATAACAAGTTAATAAGTTTAAGTTAATAACAAGTGAAAAAAATCTGCCAGTACAGAAAGACAAAATACACGTATTAAAAATAAATTCTCTGGAAAAAGCCTGCAGTATTGCTTCTAAAACAAGATAAATTAAATGTATCCTGTTCTAAGGGTTTTTAGATATTTTTTATTTTACAGGAAAACAATACAAAAATTCTCATAAAGAATAAGATTTTTGCAGTGCATCTTTGCCATAATACCAAAGGTCTTTCTAGGCCCGTTTCCACCTGGTATTAAGATGTGTTTCGGGTGATCCGATCACATGTGGTCAGCCCTAAATACAGGTCTAAACAGGGTTTAAAGTGTTTTGTGATCGGATCACAAGAACCACATATGAAGGTGGTCAAAACGCATGTGACCAGATCGCATTTGAGGTGTAAAGGCTAATCCGTCCTCTATGCGTCCCAGCAGAGGTGAAGCGGCACCCCTCACCTGTCAATCAACCGCTGTGCTAAAACAAGAGATTAAAGTTTGCCGGTTACGAGTGCCTTTAAAAGGAAATGAACGTCCAATCTTAACATTTAAAAAAGCGGATTCATACACAATTACGAGAGCCACACAGATCTTCTTTAGTGTGTCTGATATCAAATCAGACGACAAGCACGAAAACCTGAAGCTCCTTTAATACAGGTAATCCACTAATATAATGGATAATTCTGCTTTACATGTTGCATTTGTGCTTAGATTGAATTTCAACCGCATCTGAGAGAAACAGCGTGCTGTTTTTTTGCACTTTCTTTGTCTTTTCTGACTTTGTTGTGCTTTAATATCATGCAGTAACACAATGACATAGTGAATGATGTATGTCGTCAGACAGAGACACTCCTCTCCAAATTCAAACACAAGTGGTCACAGGAAACGCATTTAAACAACCAGGTGTAAACAGCCATGCATCTCACCTGACCACATAAAATCGGATCACCCGAGACGCATCGTAATACCAGGTGGAAACGGGGCTCTAGATAAAAAATGATTATAATAGAACATGACTTTTTTTTGATTGAAAAAAATATAATGTGCCTGATAACACAAGGGCTACAAATAGCCTTTTAGCTTAGCATAAAGCTAAATGTTCACATGCCAGTTTACAAAAGGTTAACTATTTCTGCAGCTACAAACTTCAAAACATCACAGTGTACACAACGAACAACATCTTTTTCTGATCATAAAGAGAAAGTTCCTCAATAACGTAATATCCACCTTTTCACTCACAACAGTGCAAAAAGCACTCTCTGTCTGCTCGTATGAATGTAACACATCATAAGAAAGTGTTTCACTGCTGTTCAAACGCTCCTCGGATCGCGTCATTTATATGTATGACAACTAGACAAAATATTAAATGAAACAAATGACATTAAAATGCAAAGTAATCTCTTCAGTAATCAAAATACTTTTTGAATGTAACTGTATTGTAATTATCAATGATTTAAATTGTAACTGTAGTGGAGTACAGTTACTTATATTTTGTATTTTAAATACAAAATCCATTACTTCCCAACCCTGTTTAAATGATATCAATTAAAGCATGAACATGCATATTAGGGCATAGGCAGCCCAAAATACCTAAACTAAAATAAAACCGAACTAAATAGAATCTAGATTAAAAAAAACTTTAATAACACTTAAAAAAAAAAAAAAACTCAACTAATAGTCATATAGTGAAAACTAACAAAAAAACTCAACTAAATTGAAATGGCAAATTGAAAATTAAATAGCAGATTGCAGTCATCAGTAATGTTTTTTAGTTATAAAAAGACTGAAAAGTGCATTCTAAAACCAAAGTGAATTCAAAATTTTGAGGGCGAGTTTAGTTAAAATGTGTGTTGTAAATGGAACCACATTTGACAACTAGTTCTCTGTCATGTCACCGACATACAAATTGTCCCATATAATTAAATGGGGAAATTTACATAAGAATTGTTATATATGAATAAGGCCCATTGATAGTCACACAGAATTATGGTTAAGGGTTAAAGGTAATCACCCATGATGGACTGGATGTAACATCACACCCTGAATAGTTAAAAATGGCTTTTAAAAATCTTTCCAGTGGGCACCATGCATCAGAGTGTTAAATAAGAATTACTAGATGACCAGCTTCATACCGTACAGATGCCAGTTTCTGGGTGACAGGAGTCAGAGTGTCCATTACATTCACACGGCTCACAGTGGCCCAGGTACAAGCCCCCTCCTGTGCGAGTGTATCCAGGAGCGCAGTCCTATACGACATGCCAGTTATCATTATTGTAGCATAGTGAAGAACATGTAATGTGATTCATTCAGTTGGGTACAGAATAAATCTGGATTGCTTCTACCTGGCATGACAGACCGCGGTAACCAGGGGGACACTGGCACCGTTCCACCTCTAAAGCCTGTGGCAGGCCAGTGTAATTAGGCACAGCAATATCCATGCGGACCCCTGAGATACTGGATGAGCGCATCTCTGTGTGGTAGGAGGCCCGGATCAAGATGTCATCGAGGTCCGCGAGCACCATCATTAAATGTTCCCGAGTAGCCGGCATGCCATCAGGACGCTGCCAGTGTTCCTACAAAGCACAAATCAGCAAACATATCATTTATAGAATGCTAAACCTCATATTTTGCTTCAGTAATATTGGTAGTTGATATGTTCTGCATTGTGACGTGCTACATTTCATCTAAAACTATTTTAAACAGCCATTTCTAACTCTTTTATAATTATTATGCAGTTTTTATGACCTCGTATTAATTGAAAGATTACACTGAAAAACGTAGGTGACCAGTTACAGAACCTGAGATATAAACTTTCCCTTAAGCATTCATATACATTTTAACATATAATCTTGATGTTGATTAAAAAAGTCCAGAATGGGGTCTCACCTCTCTGAAAACAATCTCAAAATTATGAGACTCTCTGGTACCCTGTCCTCTTTTCCATGTTTGCCGTGCAACTAGTGTGATGTCATTACCCTGCGGAAATAGACAAGAACAATGGTAGTGAAACCTCTATTTTATGCTGAGAAACCTTATATTGTTCATGCAAGTTCACTGTCACACTCACAATAATTTGAACATCAGCATCCTCTATCGGAGAACCTCGAGGTCCTGGCACAAAGGAGATTGTATATTTCAGCTTTCCACCATATGCACCAACCTAAGTAAGAATCAAGAATATACAATAAGAAAACACCAACACCAATAGTTTTTATTACCAGCAGCACAAACATTGATATAAAGTAGTAAAGATGAGAATATTTACATGTTTATATAGGAATCATAACACTAAATACAGTTTCAAAAACCTGCCCAAAACCAAAGCTTAACCCTTGTGCGACCTTTGGGACATTTTTGTCTTTTTCATTTTTGTTTTTTTCCGATCATTTTGGCTGTTAATGCCAATGGAATAAATTTTGCCAAAGGTGTGTATTTTTGGGGGAATTTTGATATTTCAACCTCAGTTCCTATAATACATCTATATTACACTGCGTACACAAAATAGTTACACTCAGGACCTTCAGGACCTTGAAACCCATTAAACTGGCTATATTTGATCCCAGTGCCATTAAAGCATAAAATCTTGAATTCTATGATATTATGCTTTCATTCCAAAGCCCTGGCTTCAAAATGTAATTTTTTATATTTTCCACCAGATAGCGCCATTTTTCTCATGTTTAGCCTATGGAGCAAATACATGCTTTTTTCCTATTTTCTGTTTGCTGTATTATAGAGCACTGCAGGCCAATTGAATAAATGATGCATCTAAAATTGTGTGGGTGGATGTCAGATTGTGTTTTGTATGTGTGTATTGAGAAATTTGTGTGTGTGTGTAAAAAAACAACAACAGTGGCATTATGTAAACAAACTGGCATTTAAAGGGTTAAAATCCTGAAAATAAATGAATATTTGGTAGTTATTATCTGGACTGATGTTGATTTTAACTCATTGAAAGTGGAAAATAATATCAATATATAATATTACTATGGTAGTTTTTTGACGCGTACATTTTTGTCCTCTAAGGACCTCTGAGTAACTTTTTTAAATTGACGCACAAGGGTTAAGATGTTATTATCCAAGAAAATAATGTGTTAAATAATGTCTAATCTTATAATTTTCTTGCAGTTTTTTTCTTTTAATTGTTTGGGCAATTTTATAAATAAATTAATTTCTGAGTCGACTAATCTTATTAACAAATAAATAGAAAAATGAACAAAGGTATCATTTAAACAGAAATCTTGATCCGGTGGTCCTCCATCCACACCTTGATTGACCTGACTGTGGCATGAAGCATTGTCCTGCTGGAAAAAACAATTCTCAGAGTTGGGGAACATTGTCAGAGCAGGAATTGTGCAGATTCATCTTTGTGAAGGATTCATGAATCAAGCCACGTACAAGGTTATCCTGGAAGAAAACTTGTTTCCTTCTGCTCTGATAATGTTCCCCAACTCTGAAGATTGGTTTTTCCAGCAGGACAACGCTCCATGCCACACAGCCAGATCAATCAAGCAGTGGATGGAGGACCACCGGATCAAGACCCTATATATATATATATATATATATATATATATATATATATATATATATATATATATATATATATATATATATATATATATATATATATATATTTTTCACACACTACCGGTCAAAAGTTTTGAAACACTTGACTGAAATTTTTCTCATGATCTTAAAAATCTTTTGATCTGAAGGCGTATGCTTAAATGTTTGAAATTAGTTTTGTAGACAAAAATATAATTAAGTGATTATGTTGGTTTTGTTAAATAAGCCATGTTATGGCTAGCCCATTCATCTTACTTTTAACTCAGGTGATGCTTCAGTAGTGTCTATGGGAGAGAAGATAACCTGAGGGTGAGTAGTGGGTGGGCCTGAACCCATCCATGTTTACCTTATCCCTTTTGAACTGTTCCGGGAGCTGCCAGAAAAGCACATCGTCTGAGTGCAAGCTGAAACCCTTGTAGATCAAAACATACTGGAGCAGAGGCGGTAGGAAATGCATAATAGCCCAAGCGAAGGAGAGACAGAGAGTAGAAGATAAGCATAGCAGAGAGCAAAAAGAGAGTGAAAAGAAATCTGTTTCTGTCAATCACTGGCTAACCATTGGATAACTTCATAAGGATTTGTCTATGAAATGTGTCTCAGAATTATTCTTTTAAAAATGGTGCTGAGAAACAATAAGGGTAACAAAACTGAGCTTGGGTCAGCTATTCAACTAAATACAAATATAATTACAGACGGGGTCAGAAAGAGACCACTAATGAAGATAATTATATTTTGCATTTTTCAAATGTATTATCATTTTTAATCACAAATGATGTTATCAGCATAAAAGTTTGGGTGAAAAGTTTTCACAATTTCTTAGTATTTGGTATGTCACCCTTTACTTTAATGACAGCATGCACTCGAGCTGACATGGACCCACAGGTCTGTGCAAAAGCTGATGATCCATGTTATACCAGTATGATTTGAGAATATTCTAAAGAGCTTTTGTGCTTCAATGGAAGCAATTAAATCTGACCATTTGTACAATGGAGTTAACATGGTCACAAATTTGTTTATTTGATTAGTGACCTAGAAATAGTGCAGAATCTGTAAACATTTCTTATTTAAATGTCAAAACATTTCTTACTTTAAAAATGTTAAAAATCCTAAAACTTGCTACTGTAAATATTTCCAGGTTTAAATTAGATTTTGAATGTGGTCTCAAACTTTTGGACCCCACTGTATGTGTGTTTAGTGTGCACTACCTGCTACACCTATAGGGAAAAAAACACCCTTTGATCACCAATACTTAACTAGCCTTTGCATACTTCCCCACTCCCTAACTGATAAGCAGACATCCTAAATCAAGTTGTCAAACATTAACTTCTACAATTAATATTAAACATGGCCTAGACTGGGACTTAGTTAAGTTTAAACTTGGTTTTCTCAGAAAACTATCCCATTATTCAAGTAGCCTGCAGTCACAGGTCACACTACCTTTTTAGAAGAGTCTGGTCGTGGACCTCTAGGTCCAACTGTGTTTTTTCCCTCTTGCACCTGTCAGACCGACATCCAAACCAAAATCAAACAGCAGAACTAAATGTGAATACAAGAAAGTGTTTGATGCAAATTACTAGCGTAAACCAGAGGTTGCGCTATGAGTAATCATCAGCTGTGTCTCGTTTGGAAGGATGCGTTCTCCGGAGGTCGCATTTGTCGGCCAAATACATCATTGAGGTTGTCTCGTTTCATTTTTTTCTTATTTTTTATCTATTGTCAATGCCTTTTATGTATATGCACTTACAGTTATACAATTGTTAACCTTTTTTGCATTCCCATTAAAAAAAAAAAAAAATTGCCTTCCAAACGAGACACAGCCATCATCTGTCATTTTGACAGACTGGATAGTAAATTTTTCTTCATGCTCAATTTTTTAATCCATTGTTGCTTCCATTTTCCATAAAATTAGACGTATGCCAATATAATTTTCCATAATTGAGGCCTATATTATTTTTGAGTTTAGGTATACAAAAACCTGTTCTTGACAAAACTTAAACTATAATATAGGGTATTAAAGATTAAAAAAAAAAAAAAAAACTAAAGCCATGTCCACACTAATATGGTACTCTAAGTTTATACCCTTCTCATCCACCAGAGAGCAAGACTTTCAAAAACCCTCTCTAGTAGAGCATACTTTGGAAAACACTGATGATAATGATCTATAAGACATATGTCAGTAAGTATGTCTGGCATGTCAATAAGATATTCAGCAGATGTCTTTGAGATGTTTATGATTTAGAATGTTTGTAATCTGATCTTTTTAAGATATTTAGCAGATGTTTTTTGTTATTAACAATTTTTATAGATTCCATTTATAAAACAAACAAACACAACATAAAATGTGGAATCAAATTATATACATTAAGTCCCCCCATTAACAGGTTGTAACTTAACTTCTCCGATTAGTTTGATAGAAAGGCTTTGCAATGGCAAAATAGTGACAAGAACTTCCTGTTCAATACAAAACCAGGGCGGGGCTCTCTCAGGTGGAAGTGACCAATGAGCCAAATGTCTGAGACCGAATGCATAATACTAAAACAAAATATTGGGTAAGCCTAGCCCACCTTTGTCAAAGCGGCCTATGTAACTTGTTGAAATGTAATCTGGGATGCTTACCATTCCAAATGAAGGACTTCGCTATGCTATCAAATCGCTTGAAATAGGAGAGGGGGACATCTACTGGGAGAGATTGTAGCAGGTAGTTGAATTTTGGAGTGTAATTAATTTTAATAACATTAACCTTCCCAATCATAGATAAATATAATGAAGCCCACCTGCCCACATCGCTCGATAACCTTTTTATTAAGGCGTCAAAATGAACTCTAACTAAATCACACAAATTTGCTGGGAATAAAATACCCAAATACTTAATGCCTTGTTTGGACCACTGGAAGGTGCCCGGCTGTAAAGCCGTTACTGGAAAGTACGCTGTCAGAGCCAAAGCTTCGGATTTAGACCAACTGACTCTGTATCCTGAGAACTTAGAAAATGAATTAATAATTCTGTGGAGGCAGGGCCTGGGTAGCTCCGTGGTAAAAGATGCTGGCTATCACCCCTGGAGTTCGCTAGTTCGAATCCCAGGGCGTGCTGAGTGACTCCAGCCAGGTCTCCTAAGCAACCAAATTTGCCCAGTTGCTAGCGAGGGTAGAGTCACATGGGGTAACCTCCTCGTGATCGCTATAATGTGGTTCGTTCTCGGTGGGGCGCGTGGTGAGTTGAGTGTGGTTGCCACGATGGATGGCGTGAAGCCTCCACACACGCTATGTCTCCGTGGCAATGCGCTCAACAAGCCACGTGATAAGATGCACGGGTTGACGGTCTCAGACGCGGAGGCAACTGGGATTTGTCCTCCGCCACCCAGACTGAGGCGAATCACTACGCGACCACGAGGACTTAAAATCACATTGGGAATTAGGCATTCCAAATTGGGACAAAAAGGAAAAAGAAATAAAAATAAAAAATAAAATTCTGTGGAGGCAAGGCATAGATCTAGTGGGGTCGGAGAAGAATAATAAAATATTATCTGCGTAAAGCACAAGCTTATGTGCTATACCTCCTGCCACCACCAGAGATGTCATAACTTTACTTAATAGGTTAGACAAAAGTTTTGACAATATTTTTACGTCTAGCTGGATCAGGGAAATTGGACGGTAACTCTTACACTCACTTGGATCTTTGTCCTTTTTAAAAATCAGACTGATCCAGGCTTGTGTCATGGTTGGTGGAAGCTTTCCATTCTTTAATGATTCCGTATGAACTTCTAACAAAAGTGGAGCCAGTTCTGTAGCATAAGATCTAAAAAATTCAGCGGGAAAGCCATCTGGTCCTGGAGCCTTGCCTGTAGGTAAGGCCTTAATTACCTCGCCAAGCTCCTCCAAGGTTATCTCAGAATCAAGAATTTTTTTGTTCAGTCGTCAGTTTAGGGAGTTCTAATGGTTCCACAAAGACGTGGAACTATAGAGATCAAGACAGAATTCTTTAAAAGCATTATTAATATCAATGGCAGAGGTAAATATTTCACCACCAGAAGATTTCACTGAGGGAATGGTAGAAAAAGACTCTCTATGCCTTATGCTCTAGCCAAATGCTTCCCTGCCTTGTCCCCCGACTCAAAGTATGACTGTCTTGATGTTTAGCAAATGTTAACTAGATTGGGATGCTTTCCAAATGAAAAGATCTAAAACAGACATCTCGGAGATGTACATGTGCTATCTGGGTAGTAGATAGAAAACTGAGTTTTCAATCGAAAATGTTTAGTGTGGACATGGTCTGAAATCATGGACAAATGAAAGGAGTGAATTTGGTGAAACTGAAAAGTTGGTCACGAAAAAAATTATTTGAAAGGTCAACATTTAAATCATTGCATCTATAACAAACTGTAAGTTAGCATGTCATTTTTCAGTACAATACTGTATCAACAAGAACTTCTGTGGCTAGAGCTCTTTTAGTCGTAAAAAGCACTGTGTTGCAAGTTCTTGGCTTTTCCTTTTCTCTCGCATTGTGAATCTGGTAACCATATTTAATGCACAATATCCCATGAATTTTTCCACTAAACTACTCATGGAATCTCTTGTTTCCCCAAAATTATTCACTCACGTCTCTCTCAGTCTATTTCCACAGGGGTGCTTTATCTTTATGTCTCCCCTTTTCTTCACTTCTAACCTAATTATAATTAAACTTCTAATTAGTATAATTTACTGTAGGAATGTTTCTGCAGTAGGAAAACACAAAAGACAAAGTACATTATTTTTTATGTCAAAATAACGGAAAATGTTTTAAATTTCCATCAATGTTTTTAAAATTCAGGAAAATGATGGAAAGTTTTTGGTTAACGCAACCTCTAGAGTAAACCTAACATGAACCAGAGTGAGAGTCACCGGTGAGAGCATACAGTACCTGAGTGGAGTCAGGATGGAAGGACTGGTCTAAGTCAGCTGAGTGGGACTCAGAGTCCCTTAAAGTGGAAGAGGAAGTTAAACCAGAATGGAAGGAAGGGGAATGCACACTTGACTGAGATGGAGAACTCTGGGCCCCAAATGAAGAATGGGAAGATGAGGTTTGAGAAAATGAAGAGGAAGGGAAGGGAGACTCCTGACCATTGGAGAAATTAGAGATGATGGCCCAGATTTCATCATCAAGTTTGCGTACTTCATCAGCAGGGTGCTAGCGAAGATGAGATAATGGATGGATAAGGAAATATAGTGACTCAAAGCCAAAAAAGAGAACGGAGAGACAAAGGTTCAAAGACACAAGGGACAGTTCACCACAAAAGAAAATTCTGTAATTATTTATTCACCTTCATGTCATTCCAAACCCTTATGCTGATATACACTCACCGAGCACTTTATTAGGAACACTATGGTCCTAATAAAGTGCTTGACATGGTCTTCTACTGTTGTGCTATTCTGCTCACCACAATAGTAGAGAGTGGTTATCTGAGACCCTGTTTCCACCTGGAAACAGGGTCTCAGATAATCCGATGTGTTTCAGGTGATCCGATCACATGTGGTCAACCCTAAATACAGGTCTAAACAGGGTTTAAAGTGTTTTGTGATCGGATCACAAGAACCACATATGAAGGTGGTCAAAACGCATGTGACCAGATCGCATTTGAGGTGTAAAGGCTAATCCGTCCTCTATGCGTCCCAGCAGAGGTGAAGCGGCACCCCTCACCTGTCAATCAACCGCTGTGCTAAAACAAGAGATTAAAGTTTGCCGGTTATGAGTGCCTTTAAAAGGAAATGAACGTCCAATCTTAACATTTAAAAAAGCGGATTCATACACAATTACGAGAGCCACACAGATCTTCTTTAGTGTGTCTGATATCAAATCAGATGACAAGCACGAAAACCTGAAGCTCCTTTAATACAGGTAATCCACTAATATAATGGATAATTCTGCTTTACATGTTACATTTGTGCTTAGATTGAATTTCAACCGCATCTGAGAGAAACAGCGTGCTGTTTTTTCGCACTTTCTTTGTCTTTTCTGACTTTGTTGCACTTTATTAACATGCTGACATAGTGAATGATGTATGTCGTGCTGAAACAGAGAACCTCCCCTCCAAATCCGAAAACAACTGGTCACAGGAAACGCATTTAAACAACCAGGTGTAAACAGCCATGCGTTTGCCACATAAAATCGTATCACCCGAGATGCATTGTAATACCACGTGAAAACAGGGTCGGAGTTACCGTAGTCCTTCTGTCAGCTCGAACCAGTCTGGCCATTCTCCGTTGACCTCTCTAATCAACAAGACGTTTCCATCTGCAGAACTGCCTCTCACTGGATGTTTTTAGTTTTTGGCACAATTCTGAGTAAACTCTGAAAACTATTGTGTGTGAATCCAGGAGATCAGCAGTTACAGAAATACTCAAACCAGCCCGTCTGCCAACAACAATCATGCCAGATCACATTTTTTCCCCATTCTGATGGTTGATGTGAAGATTAACTGAAGCTTCTGACCCGTAGCTGCATGATTTTATGGATTGCACTACTGCCACACGATTGGCTGATTAGATAATCACATAAGTAGGTGTACAGGTGTTCCTAAAAGTGAGTGTATTTTCTGTGAAACACAGAAGACGATATTGACTTGGAATTTAGCTTACAAGTCATATGCTTATGTTGATTTTTTTGTAATTTAACAAAACAGATGTGGTCAATATGAAATGTTTTATGGAAAAGACCTACGTTAAGATTCTTCAATATTTTTCATTTTTGTGTGCCACAAAAAAATAACAACATATGGGTTTGGAACGACATGAGTGTGAGTAAATAATAATGGCATTTGGGGGGGCGGGGGGAAAACTATCCCTTTAAATGTGTTGCGTGGAAAGAATGGGACATTAATTGTGATTACATGCAGGCAGGGAAGTGCTCAGGAAGTCAGTGCAAGCATCAGGATACCAAGTATGCTCTCACGTCAAGTGTTCATTCTGTTTGAGGTATTTTACATGCTGTGTTACCAATAAACAGGAAATAAATGATTATAAAGTATTATATTCTGTCCTATCTCACAAATTTCCTTTCATCAGGATGTTGTTTGCTTTCATACAAATTATTTTCACATCTGGTCAGTCTTCTACAGGTGAAGTTAATCGATGGAGAAGTTTGTTTGCTGAAAGTGTCAAGGATTTTTCTGTTGACCTTTGCCAATTCTGGTGGCATTTCAGTCATTTGTCAGTTTTCAAATGTTTAACTTTCAGGTCAAATTCTCCAGAAGTCAGTAAGTGGGAGGATTAAAGGGGTTTTCTGCTTTGAGATTAATTTAAACATAAAAGTACATTTTGTTACTAGAGGCATCCATCAGTTATGTTAAATGGAAAGGTTTCACACTGTTAAGAGTGACTATGGGATTCAAGTCAGAGGTGAGAACCACCAATTAAACTGAACTTATTCCTTAAAATCAAAGCCTTAAAAGAGATTTTGTTTGTACTGTAAATATATTTTATCCATAATGTGCATGAAAGGGGAACAATCTTTTTAGAAGAAGATTAGAAATAAACTTCTTAACATTTTTATATTTTTCATTTATGTAATTTATCTTTTATAATAGCACTGTACATTTTAATATCTACCATGAAAAAGCACAATAATGTCTTCAATACAGCTGTCTTGTTCATTAATACCAGCTGTGTTGAAATGCGCGACCCTGTAATTGTGTCGCAGGTAATTGAGTCGTAAGTGTCCCAATGTTCAGTGAATCAACACCCTTGCCAGTGACTGAATTTGTGTTTACAATATACTGATTCACGACATAGGGAGCTAGGGAGTGAGAAGAGATGCACCATCTGTATGACTTATACTTCTTGTATTCCAGAGAATTTAGAGTGTATACCGGACCATAAACTATTGACTAAACAATATGTCAGTGGTTCTCAACTAGTTTTGCTTTATTTATTTATTTATTGTACAAAAGTAAACAAAATATCTTTAAAAACAAACACTGAAATGCATTAATATTTTTAAATGACGAAAAAAATCAACAGGCTTGTCTTTATGGTTAGAGTGTTTGTTTTCTGAATTTTGATTGATTCATGCTCTTGGTAGCCAATAACTGGCCGCACAAAACAAATTGTGGTTGGAAAAAAACATGTTTATAATAGTTGCAAACAAACTCCTACATAATGTACTCTGTGTTTGCGTCAATTTATGATTTTTCCCCTTTTTTCCCCCAATTTGGAATGCCCAATTCCCAATGCGCTTTTAAGTCCTCGTGGTCGCGTAGTGATTCGCCTCAATCTGGGTGGCGGAGGACGAATCCCAGTTGCCTCTGCGTCTGAGACTGTCAATCCGCGCATCTTATCACGTGGCTTGTTGAGCGCGTTGCCCGTCCACCACGGCATCCACACTCAACTCACCACGTGCCCCACTGAGAATGAACCACATTATAGCGACCACGAGGAGGTTACCCCATGTGACTCTACCCTCCCTAGCAACCGGGCCAATTTGGTTGCTTAGGAGACCGGGCTGGAGTCACTCAGCACACCCTGGGATTCGAACTAGCGAACTCCAGGGGTGGTAGCCAGCGTCTTTTACCACTGAGCTACCAAAAGATATAACAAAAGATATGGGAATTATTTTCTCCTGCTTTTGATAAGCCGTTTTATTTTGCTTTCCTTACTATACAAGAGTTTATGATTAGTTGCATTTTATTTGCATTTAGAAATGTTTTTGGAAATGTTTTTCCTGCTGTCCACAACCCTATCAGAACAGACTTGCAAATCATTTTTGGGTCACGACCCACCAGTTGAGAACCACTGCACAACTATATCTTACTACTGGCTAAATATATTTCAATCTTAGCCTGAAAATAGGAAAATTAAGTGTTTGAAAAATTGAAATGCATTCACCAAAAAATCCCATGCACAAGATTAAAAGGATAATTCACACAAAATAAAAGACAATTCTCTCATCATTTACTCTCCCTCTTGCCATCTCATATGGGTATGATTTTTCTTCTTCTGCTGAACACAAATATTTTTAGAAGAATATCTCATCTCTGTAGGTCCATACAATGCAATGGGTACCAACATTTTGAAGGTCCAGAAAGCACATAAAGACAGTGTAAAAGTAATCCATAAGACTCCAGTGGTTTAATTCATATCTTCAGAAGTGATATGATAGGTGTGGGTGAGAAACAGATCAATATTTAAGTCTTCTTTACCATCAATCCCCATTTTCACTTTCTTCTTCTTTTGTTTTTGGCAGTTTGCATTCTTCATGCATATTGCCATCTGCTGGGAGGAGAGTAGAATTTGTAGTAAAAAAGGACTTAAATATTGATCTGTTTCTCAGCCACACCTATCATATCACTTCTGAAGACATGGATTTAAACACTGGAGTCTTATGTATTACAATTATGCTGCCTGCATTTATATGATTTTTGAAGTTTCAAAATGTTTGTATCCATTCACTTGCACTGTGAGGACCTAAAGTGCTGAGATTCTTCTAAAAATCTTCGTTTGTGTTCAGTAGGAAAAAAAGGTCATACAAATCTGGGATAGCACGAAAGTGAGTAAATGATGAGAATTTTCCCTTTTTAGTGAACTTTCCCTTTAAGTGCTGTTAAGTACTGATAACTCATAACATGAGCAAATATAAAACAATGGATCTGGAACATTCTGAAAAGAACAATGCACAGATGTGACCCAATTAAGCATGAGGCTTACTCTAAAAAATGATAGGCCAAAGCAGACAATCAGACACACACTCTATGGGGGAAATTCTCCACAACGAACATCAGACTCACAGCAGAACCTGCACATGCATTCGCATTACCTTATGTGCTCGCCTAATCCGAGCAGAGTAACTCTTCTAAAAAGAGTGAATGAGATTCAGAAACACTTAATTTTATCCATCACGTCCAAAACAACAAAAGAAATCAAAGATACTAAGCCTATTCAAAAAAACATTTACATATCAACCTGAATCTACTAATTTAAGACTTAAGACTTGTACACTCTGAGCCATTTTGAGCAAAGAGTTTCTAAGCTATACAGTAATTGCCTTGACTAAGTAGATTTTGGGAAGAAAATCAGTTCTGGCAGTCTTTATTTGCAGAGAAGAATGAGTTTGCAGAGTATTCAGGGTGAAATAGAGGTTGCTTCACAATAGCATGTAGGTAAACAGACACGAAGGCTTGTAAAGATGATGGAGTATATAATGCTGCCAAACTCTACCTTGTCTCCCTGATAGACTTTGGGTAACTGCCAGAAGTGGGGCTCCTGCCCAAGGTAGTCAAAGTTTGTGTAGGAGAGTTGTGTTTCATCTGTGGAGAGCTCTACTGAGAAGCCACTGTCAATACGGTTGGTGCGCTGGCGATTCACAAGAGCAAAGCCTTGATAATTTCCTGGCGCAAAGCTGGTGGACATCTAAAAAAAAAAAATAAAAAAAAAGAGAAAATAAACATATGCTAACACAAAAGCAGATAAAAAGAACTATCCCGAGTGGCAGTGAATGGTAGTTGTCTAAGGGGTTGTTCACACAAGACTGGTTTATTTTCTTGACACGGTGCCTTAAAAAACGCTCATGCCGTGAGACACTAAAAAACAGAAGATGTCCATAAAATGGATGTTTAAATTGACAAAGAATTAAAACAGAGCATAGACTGACACAAGAGTGTGTCCTGTGTGAATGGCCCCTAATTCAGCAGCTCTTACCACATCTCTATAGTGACTGGAGCTAGAACACTGCTGTGTAACACCCATACAGAAACAAGACAGGCAGCCATCTTTGTTGGCAGGACTGAGGTGGAAGGTCCCTTGCTTGCAGGAGGAACATGTTGGACCGGCAACATTCATCTGAGTACAAACAAGTATTTTTTATTATCAAGATGTCATAAATG
This sequence comes from Myxocyprinus asiaticus, assembly GCF_019703515.2. Lineage (NCBI taxonomy): Eukaryota > Metazoa > Chordata > Actinopteri > Cypriniformes > Catostomidae > Myxocyprinus > Myxocyprinus asiaticus. The sequence goes on along the minus strand of NC_059372.1, from coordinate 20,203,046 downwards.
TTATACAAATAACCAATTGCACCATTTAAAAACTCTTTCTTTGCTGACCTTGCAGCGACAGACTCCAGTTGCACTACATCCCTCACTTCCACTCTGGTCACAGCGGTAGCATTCTATTAAACATTAGAATTTTTAATAAACATTTAACTTAGAACATATCGGTCCATTACAAGACAAAACAAAGATGCTTGTAGAATGTAGCTTTTTATTTATTTATTTATTTATTTACTATTTGTATTAATTGTTTTTTTATTTAATTTTTTTCACTTAACTGTTTAATTTTAAAAATAAATGTATGGAATATTTTTGTTGTCAATCTTACTACCATTATTGTTGCTTGGAGTGCATCTTTGTCCAAGTTGGGGATTGCCAGTGTATCCAGAGGCACATCTAAAGAAAAGTAGGCAACACCTTAGAAAACCGGTTTTAAGTGATTAGCTGTAAAAAGAAAAGCATACTGGGAATCAACAGAGCCATGACAGGGCCTGCCATGAACATTAAGAGCGATTTATGTCTCTTTTATGATCTGTGAGTAATAAGCCCTTTGAGAATATGATCAATGCACTCAGCTTCTTCAAATATGACTGTCTGAACATTCTTTAGACACGCAAACTTTACAAACATAAAGACACTTTAAATTGCATACAGAAAATTGGATACTGAAAACAAAATTATTCATGTAAATACATTTGTGGTTGTTTAGTCTATACCAAAATCACAGATATCAAGTATGTCCTTTAGCAAACAACAGATGTGGACACTATAAATAACAAATGATGTGCAATATCTGTGTTTCTACAAGCAGATATTGTATGTATGCCAGATTCATCTTCACATTCAGCATTTCAAAATAAAAGCAAAAGAGCAAACCACTGTAGTTAGTTTCCCCTAATAGCCACTTCAAAACATACATGTTTATAGGTTAAAATACAACAGGGGATCCATAACATAAGTCCTTGCATGCTTCCAACTTTAGGAGATGGATAAACTACAGCCAGGAATGCTTTCATCATCCAAAGGATGTCGAGTCCATCTCTCCTTGAAAACTTTGCTAAACAAAGGAGAAACAAATCCAAGAACAACCAGAAAGCTCCTGCAAAGGACCCAATTAAATGCCTAAGCTAGTAAAACCACCTTAAACCAAAGCTTGTGGAAGCTGAGGTACTTGTCTCAAAGTCTTACCTGATGGTCTGGAGGTTTCAAGGTAGTCCAAACAAAATACTATGCATGGCTACGATAGAATATCAAAGTTACCCTTTTTTGTTTTTTTTTAAGCCACAACATATTGTAAAACCACCTGCCTAATATTGTGTAGGTCCCTCTCGTGCCACCAAAACAGCACCTACTGCATCTCAGAATAGCATTCTGAGATACTATTCTGCATGATTTTATGCTCTGCACTGCTGCCACACGACAGGCTGATTAGATAATCGCATGGATGATTGTTGGTGCACTGTATTCTGTGGCATCATCCTTACTGGAATGATGCCTCATAATAAGAGACCGATTTGGAATGCTCTACATAGGTGTCAACTCCACGTATACTTCAAATAGTGCTCGTCACACGCAGCCCACGCAAGACTCAACTCGTAACTGATTTCAATACAGATGACACGAGATGAACGACGCGATACTATAATGAGCATAAATACTCATAGTACACACACAATATTAAATACTGATATTAAGCAACTTTTTAACGATACTTTTCAGTATCGTATATTTATAATGGAAATTTCACTCTTCGTCCGCCATTTTGGATTTATTTTTCTGCCGAGATTATCACGGTGCATTCTGGGATTGCCTACCCGGGGAAGTTTACATATGATGCTACCTTAGAATTTGGCCAAAACGAGATATCGTAAGAGGCAGCATAATTAAGATACCTAGCTTTTGGAACAGCCTTCGCGTCGGAAGCGTGCTTATGATGCCTTAAAATGCTGCCTCCGAAGGAAGCTCACTAGGTTTTGGAACAGCCCCCATAATTTGTAAAAGATACAAAACTGTCCAAAAACCAAGCTGACAGAAACTCTCCCATGCTCTCTTGAGGAACAACAACATTAAAGTTAGGTTTAGTTTTCATGGGGGGTTAAATTTTTTCTTCAAATCTATCAAAGAGAAATACACAGGTCCAGTGTAATGTAAACAGGTACTGTAATTCATATAATATCTAGTAATCAGGAATTATTTTGATGGGAATGGCCAGTCTTCCAAGTACAATATGAAGGTTTCCATCTTGTTTTAGTCTGGGTCTTTCTAGTTTCTTTTGACCTCTGTTTTTATTGCATGAGTATGTCTAAAATGTTCAAGGATTTTTAGTTCATCCTCTGAGATGATTTTCTTATAGTAGTTATCTCTTCTTTGGGTTTAGGTGAATGTAGTCTCGTTTTGTCAGCAGATTTACTGGAGGCAGTTGTGTAGGCAAACACTTTCACAGGTTGGTTGGATCCTGAAGCACCTCTCACTTCATGAGAAGAAAGGTCTAATTGCTTTTTCTTGGAATGTCTTCTATTTGTTTGGATGCTATGAGAGGGGTTCCTAATTACCAATGTATTTTTGGGTTTTTTTGGTCGGCATTATAATTGAATCATATTTTTTAGGTTTGTATGGTCTTGTTTCAAGAATATGTGCCTCTTTTTGAGTCTTGCTAGATGACTTGGAAGATAGCCGTTTTGCTGATTCTTTTATTTGATGGACTTTAGTATGAGATGGAGCAGGAATCTGAAATTTAGTTGCAGATTCCTCTTTTGCTTGAGGCCTTGGGGGTGAATGGGACATTTGATTACATTTCCTGGACACTATTAGAGTTCTCTTTGACTCTGTAGACTTAGCATTTTCTTTTGGCCCACTACTGTGATGCTTTTCAAATGTATATGATTGTTACCCCTTACCCATGAGATGGAAGAAACTTTAGCTAATGCCTTCTTTCTGTTTTGTTGATTGCATTGGGTTTCATTGGAAGGGATTGAGGTTGTATGCCTTCCATCCCAGAAAGAATCAGAGGATGTAGTGAGGGCATGATTGGGTACACTTTTGGGAACTGTTGCTCTTCTAGAAGACTTGCTATGATGTTTATTGCCTGCCAAATGTTGAAATGGGTTTTAATATCTTTCGATTTTATCTCTTGAATTGAATGGATCCCTTTGGTTGAGGACTTTGCTTGTGTTTTGGTTGAACTTTCATTGATTTGGGACTGTACATCTCTTCCAGAGGTTGTACGAGGAGTGGGTAAGGTTTTGGGGAGTATTGTTCTCCTATGAGGTCTGCTGGTAGATGTGCTTTTCATCCAAGTTGTAGTCAAGACTGGAGCCAGGGTGGTAGCAACCACAGGAGCTTCTTTGCTTTTGTGGCGAGCACGTTTGACTTTGTCGAGCTCTTGAGCTAGGGTAGTGAAGCCGTCAATCAGTATCTCAAGTTTATACGCTAGTTGACTCAGTCTTGCTTTAATGTCAGTGTATTTCTCGGTGAGCTCACTGATTCTGTCCATCCTATCCATTGGAGACAAAGCGCTGGTTATTTTCTTCAGCTGAGACCTAAAGTGACTTTGCTGCTTCCTCATGTTTTCTAGGCTCTCCTTCATGTCCAGAGTGTTGCTATCAAGCATACAAGTGGTTAAAGCGACTTGTGTGCATTCTTAGCAGAAGCTGGAAGCTCTGCTGTTGAGCCTTGGGTCTTGGCGTGTAGAGAGGGGGCCCTAGAGTTCCACAGTGGCTCAAACCACGAATGGTTGTTGATAGCAACGATCTAGTCGTTCTTTCAGGTCTTGATTGTGTAGTGGTTGTCAGCCACAAGGTATTATCATCTCTAGTGTTTTTATGTTCACTTCTATCCAACACTTGCTTTTGCCCAGGCCTAAGATAGAAAGCGTCATCACATGTAGGGGGGGGGAGGAAACCACTCGAACCTTCAAGGCAGAAGTCTTTGCAGTTCGAAATGCTGAGAGCCATGATGAGACAGGATTTGTTGGAACCAGATTTTTCAAAAATAGCCACCAATTTTTGACCCAGACACCCAAAAGCCTTTACATTCAGTGCAAGTGACAAGGATCCAAAATCCATGTCATTTACCACATTTTGTCACCAGCTTGTTTATGCCTTAGTATGGCAGGTAGTATGGCAGGCATAAACAATACTAGAAACCCACAAATGTCTAAATGGCAAAGTTTGAAAAAGAAAGTCGCATAAAATGTAGCAAGGGCTTTACGAAGATTAGATTGCACTGCACTGCAAGAAATAATTTTCTTAATGGAGTAAAAATATCTAAATATCCAAAAACAAGATAAATTGCCCAGAGAAGCAATATTACGACTTGTTTTCAGAGAATATCTCTTAAATAAACTTGTTTTTCTTACCCCATTGGCAAACAGTTTTTGATTTACACATACTATAAACACACACTAAAACAAGAAAAATTGCCAATAGGGTAAAAAAAAGTAAGTGTAATTCAGGATATATTCTTTGACAACATACCTTAACAGCTCATGCAATTTTGCTTCTCAAGTAAATGTACAGTATCTTGTTGTAAGAATGTTTATATATTTTTTACTGGAAAACAAGACAATAATACTGATTAAGAAAATTATTAAGCACAAAAATGATGCAACTCGAATTATAGGTGACAATATGCATATCTATTTTCTTCAGCACCAATTAAAACACCAATAAAATATCTGAGCATTGTTGTCAATTTAAACAATCCATATTGGAACTTTACTCACACAGTAAAGATTGCTGAAGTGAAACCTTTATTCTACAACCCTGAGTTACCTGAAAATGGTGCAGCTTTTAGAAGTACCATACATGAATGTTACAAGCACCACACGGTTCAACATAAAATACACTTTGGACAGACATTGACACATTGGTATGGGTAGCACTGATTCAAGCCTTGCTTCTCCCATACCACCTGACAAAGCCATTCAATCACAGATGGTAGAAGACACACTGCAATGCAACAGACACATGCTTTCTGGCAGGAGAAAAGGGATGCCGATCACCCTCATCACCAGCGTGGCCAGCCCAGCATCTCTAGCCTACTGAATGAGCGGTTTACAATATCTGGTAGACCACAGCTGAGGACTGACACTTACCTTTCACAGCGTCTTCCAGTATAACCACCAGGACACTCGCATGTGGGCTGTCCATCTGAGTCCAAGAAACAAGATGAGACTCTTCTGAAGGAGGAGAACATTAGCTAGGATGAAAGTCTGCACACTTATGAATTATGGGTTATACTTAAAGGGATAGTTCACCCCCCCAAAACAAATATGTCATTATTTATTTTCCCTCATATCGTTTGACTTTCTTCTATAGAACACAAAAAATCGGGTTTTGAAGAATATCCCGGCCATTCCATACAACGAAAGTGATTGAGGACTGCGGCTGTCAATCTCCAAAATAAAAAAGCACCATAAAAGTAGGGCTGGGTATTGATACAGATTTCCTGATTCGATCTGTTTCTGATTCACAAGCTCTCGATTCGATTTGATTCAATATCGATTCATATTGACAAATTTCAGTTACAATGTCCATTTTGCTATCATATAAAATAAATTACCTCTTAGCTAATACGTTTAATTATAAAGGGAACTTTTAACCTTCTAGGTACCCCTTCTATTCAGTCTATTCCATCAATAAATGTCTTGAAACTTTATAGATTATACTGCATATACATTGCCTGGCCAAAAAAATAAAATAAAAAAATCACCGTTTGGATTTAAATAAGCAGATATTTAAGAGATTATGATTGGATCATTATTTCAGTGATTAATAGGTTTCAGCTGACAACAATCCTTTTAACCCTAACTGATGCAGTGTATAGCTTCTCATTTCTTAAACAACCATGTCGGAAGATGTATCCCGTGGTCATAGAAAAGATGTTACTGTGTTTCAAAAGGGGCAAATTATTGGCCTGCATCACGCAAAGAAAACAACTAAGGAGCCTGCTGAAATCACTGGAATTGGGTTAAGAACTGTCCAATGCATTATTAAAACCTGGAAGGATAGTGGTGAACCATCAGCTTCACGGAAGAAATGTGGTCGGAAAAAAATCTTGAATGATCATGATCGGAGATCACGTAAACGCTTGAAGTCACATCGTAAATAATCGACAGTAGAACTCACTGCTATGTTTAATAGTGAAAGTAAAAGCATTTCCAAACGCACAATGCGACGAGAACTTACAAGACTGGGACTAAGCAGCTGTGTGGCCACAAGAAATCCGCTTGTTAGTGACAATAATCTGAAAAAAACGTCTTCAATTTGCTAGGGAGCATAAAGATTGGACTGTGGAGCAATAGAAACAGGTCATGTGGCCTTAGAATTAAATGTTCCTTTTTATTGTTTTTAATCAACAACTGACTGTGAAGAACAGAAAAGATATTAAAAGATACATTATTCAATGACAAATGGATTGTGTGGATCACGTCTTTGGACACAGAATGAGCCAAAGCAAACTTTTACTCTCAAAATCCAGTGAAAGGATCTCGGTGCTGAACTTTTTCACCACTTTACTACTCAAATACTGGTGAGTGAAATCTGAACATTTACCAGCCAGTAGCTAATCACAGACATTTTTAGTCCCATTGCACGCAATTTGGTCGCATATGCGAGTGATTTAAGAATCGATATCTAGATTGTTCAAACGAAGATCGTGATGCATCGGAAAATCAATATTTTTTACACAGTCCTAAATAAAAGTATAATAAAAGTGGTCCAATTGACTTGAACTGCTATATTCCAAGTCTTCTGAAGCCATATGATAGCTTTGTGTGAAGAAAAGGCCAAAATTCAAGTCAGAATTCACAGATAATCTTACCACCCTAGCTCTCCTTTGCATGTTCATGATGATGTACGATTCGTAAATGAATTAAATTTTTGTTTTTGGTACTTCTTCATCCTTTTAGAAGCTTGAAAGCCTCGTTCATCATAATTACATAAAAATAAAAATAAAAATAAATGACCAGTACAGTTCTTCAAAAGTTTTCATTGTGTTTTTCACAGAATAAAGAAAGTCATATGGGTTTGGAATGACATAAATGTGATGACAGAATTTTCATTTTTAGGGGACTAATATTCCTTTATAATGAATAAAATGTCTTTGTTAAAGGGGTCATGAAATGCTCTTTTTTATTGTTTTATTATCTTCCCTGAGGTCCACTGATAATATTGGTAAAGTTTTCTTTTGCATTAAAACATATATCTCATAACAAGTCATAATTTTGTAATATATGATCATTTTCCACCGTTGTCTCTGGCCCTCTGTCTGAAACGCTCGGTTTTGGCATAAGTGCCTCCTTAAAACTTCAACGTAAACACCCACTGTTCTGATTGGCTAACATCGTGCAGCCCCTTGAATAGAGCCATTTTTGTTATTCAATAGGAAGAAACTGAATAAGCACCAAAACATTATAAAACTAAATGTCAGAAGTTACACATAACGCACATCCAACACATTGCATCCGAATATATTAAAATGTTCATCTCAAGCACAACTGTTAACACTCACAACCTGTCTACACCGGACACGAGAGTTGCGTCGCATCAAAAGCAATAGAACCCATTATAATCAATGATGCTGTCTATCATGGAAGCGTCCGTTGAGGCGTGTCGTGTTGCGCCGACAGTAAACAGATGTCCCGTTCCATTTTCCACTGGTGCTAATACTACCAACACCACAAATAAATGGTTTAGAAAGTTTGTGTTGAAGCGCCCGGTGTAGACAGCCTCAAGACATTTCATTGCGTCGCGTCAACGGACGCGCCCGGTGTAAACAGGGTGTCAGCACATCAGTCATAATGACATATGAAATATTCATAAATTAAACTGTTTACTCATGGTTTTTGCGATCGCGTCCAAGTGTTTTTAACTGCCCCATCCTTCAATAACAGTTCCTTTGCTAAGCTTGAATCGTTCCAACAACTAAAAATAGCGCAGATGGGCGAAAGAAAGCATCCATGACACGTTTTTGCTCAAAACTGCAGGGCAGCAGCTGAATGACAGAGAGCTTCTCCTCTTCAGAGTTGTAACTTGACACAGTGTCTTTTAAAAGCTGCCCAAGATATGTATCAAGCGGTCAAATACATCTGTCTGTGCATGTTTATGTAGAAAAACATTTAAATCCAGAATGGTGTCCTGTATAAGTCCACTTAGGATGAATATCCCATGACAGGCCCCATCTCTCTCCTCTTCACCTGTGTGACTGTCTGAGCACCAGTGGGTGGGGCCAAGGTGCAATGACGGAAAAATAGGCGATGTATATGCAGAACTGCATATGCAGTATTTGGTCCTTGTGACGTCACAAGTTCCACGAATTCCAAACTTCCAAATTTTAAATAAATGCTCTTTTCCTATTAAGGAGGAAGTTTTCCGTTTTGAAACTTACAGTATGTTTTATAGTACAATGACCTCTTATATGTCAGAAGATCAAGGAAAATTGTATTCCTCATGTCACGACCCCTTTAAAGTAAATAGAAAATACAAACTCACTGGTTATTGGAGTGTCCCAGACAAGGACAGGGCCTACATGCCTGTGGACCACCAGTCTTTGGGTTTCCATAAAAACCAGGAAGGCAATTTTCACAATGACGCCCAACTGTGTTATGCAGGCAATTCTAAAATAGAATGAACAGAGTGATCCAGATACATTTCAAAAACATCATCATCCAGGACCAGCTATGACAGCACAAATGGCCTGTACACAATCACTACTACATATAACATAAGAAAGCAAAGCAACTATAATGGAAATGTTAACTCACCAGGCACTCTCCTGTCTCTGAATCACAACCGCTGGCATGCCCATGGCAGTCACACTTCTCACAGGTGCCAAGATAAAGCCCAGGTGTACGGGTGTAGCCAACATCACAGTCCTGCAAACAATGGAGGTGAGTCAGAGGTGACTGGGTTCATACAATATGTAGGTGTGTATGCTGAAGCTGTGCAACTCTGCAACCTTTGCTCTTTAAAGAAAATTTGAAGTAACTGATACAGAGCTTTAGTGCTATAAAATGTTCCGTGAGTTGCTAAGAATTATTACTTAGACATCAAGAAAAATGAAAAAGGCTTGTTATAAACCTAGACAGGGATTGTGAATTTCACACCAACATGTGTGCTGGTAAAAGAGGTTGTTTTGCACTGACTTGCAGACACATGTTTGCTGTAGGAGGTTAAGATATTTGAGCAGGGTTCAACAACAATGATATTTTCTGCTGCCACAAATAATAATAATTTGTATTATTTATCAATGTATTACTAAAGTTACTTGGATAAAATCTTGAAATAAACTAGGTTTTAAATTTGCAATAATAGCTGGAACTTATACAGATACAATGTAACTCTATTACAGTTCATTTATAAAAAGTTTTGCTAGAAAACAATAACATACAACGCAAAACATTACTGATTAGTTAGCAATTTTCACCCCAAGAATATCAATGCTTCCAAGGATATCACAAGTCATTCTCACAATCCTAATCTATGTCAGCCAGCTACATAATTGTATTTTGGTAACAAGTTTAAATCTGCCAATTATTTGCAACAATGTTCAATACATTACAGAAAATCAAAATGCTTAAAGGGATAGCTTAGCGCAAAATGAAAATCATGTCATCAATTACTCACCCCCATGTTGTTCCAAACACGTATGACTTTCCATGGAAAACAAAAGGATATGTTACGCAGTCACCATCCACTTTCATTGCATCTTTTTTTAAATACAATAAAAGTGAACAGTGAATGAGGCTAACATTCTGCTACTTTAACATCTCCTTTTGCATTCTAATAAAGAAAGAGTCATACGGGCTTGGATTAACATGAGGGTGAATAAATGATGACATAAATTTCATTCTGGGGTAAACTATGTATTTAAATTTGTAATGCATAAAAACACAGGATTTAGTGACAGGGCAGTTCCGTCAATGGCCCTAAATATATATACCTGGCAGGAAGGTCCTGCATATCCCTGAGGGCAGGCGCACTCCTCCACCTCCAGAGCCCTGTCATTTCCTGAAGAGTGCGGCACTGCAATGTCCATTTGGATATTGGAAATACTAAACAACAGAGATTCAGATTAAACCCTAATACACTGTTTTTACAAAAATCAATAGAGTTAAGGGCAAGATAGGAGTTTAGTAAGATAATGTGATGCCATCCAGAGGGTGCATATAAAGGGCATCAAAAGTCAAAGTGTAATGAATGTGTATGGGAAAGCATAATTACCTGCTCTCAGCCATATTGTCTGCATAAGTGGCTCTGATCATGAAGACACTGATATCAGCCAGAGCCATCAGCAGGTGCTCTCGGGTACACGGCTGTCCATCAGCCCGTCTCCATGCAGACTGTGAGGATTACAGGTAAATAGGTGAAGAGAATGTTCGTAGTAAGTTGACCACTTAAATTCGGAATATGAATCTAAAATTTCATATTGTGCAATCCTTCGAATCGGAATATGTAAAGCTAATCTTTAACCCTTTCAACCCTGTGGACCTGCCGGGTCCATAAGGGGGCGCTATATTGTGAAAAAAGTTTACGCTTAAAATGTTCAAGTCTCCGAATACACAAGTCAGGCATATGTTGTATCGTCTGAAAGCTTAGAATCTGAACTTTTCATATATAACCATCACTTCCGCATTTATGTTACATAAAATAACAAAATAAGGCCTGAAATCATTCACGATGCAAATCAGCGCCACCTTGAAGTCATGTGGTAGAAATATTAACATGAATATAAAAGTCTTCCAAAGCCCTTAAATAGACAAATCATATATCAAAAGAAAGCTCTCATTCTTAGGAATGTTGCTCTTATACCACAGTTCGAAAGATTTTCTAAAAAATCACAAAGTGAAACATGATTTCTGTTAGACATCAAATACAAATGTCTTTTTTTATGTGCCAAACACAAGACCCAAATAGCAAAAAACTTTATATCGGCTTTTACCTTAGACAGTTTTCTAAAAAAAAACAAAAAATGTTATATCTTAGATGTGCAGAACAAAATATGTGGTCAAGCAAGGAAAGCATGCTAAACAAATCATCAGAAATATAAGTTATCGACTATTGATGATAATATGTATCAATAAAAAAAATTAAAAAAAATAAATACAAAAACATATATATATATATATATACATACATCATCGCAAAGGAGAGGATCACAGCTTTCTAATGACAACTAGATTGAGCTTCTAGTCCACTCAGAGGCAGAGATATTCGATGAAACAATGGGGATGGTGCATGAACTGAAAATTAGACAGAATGTCTATGCCTGGACGACCACATATGTGAGGGCTAAAATGTATTAGAGCGCCATGTACCTTTCAGCCAAAAAACATTTCTAGTACTTGCTGCCATCTAGTGGAATAAAATAAGATGTTTTGGATGGAAATGGAGTGAAAAGAACCATAATTACATGCTTACAAATTTAGGACTAAAAAAAATCTTCTCATCATAAGACTGTAAACATATACAATATGATTTATAAATAATTTGAGTCTTTTTTTATTTTTTATTATTAACTGAAAAAATTAGACCTATTTATGGCAATTAGTCCACAGTATGTGTGAATAGCCTAGTTTCCATCCACTTTGAATGCATAAAAAAATGCATAAAAAAGTGAAAATGCATTAAAAAAAAAAAAGGTTGGGAAATTTGCCGTCTTCTGCCTGTTTCCATTCAAATGGATTTTTATCGATAAAAATGGTGTGCGTGATAATGTCATGCAAAAAAAAACCACTTTGTTGTGTAAGTTTTGGTTTATTGCAAAAGAAATCTGCCCTTAAGCCATTTCCATACAGAAATATGTGTTTATCTATAATTGTGCACCTTTCGCCTCCCAGATGTCCCTAATTTTTTCTTCCAATGTTTTGGTAAAATGGGGAGAGTACTGAGACAATTCATTGAAATTAGACAGCTTACTGTCATTTTAATTTCACAAATAAAAGCAATCAGAAGATGGAATTGCAATCAAAAGGGAGCTGTTGCCCTTCTGATATTGGTCCTGATGTTGCGCCTATCGCAGGTTGCCACCGGTTCCGACCCGGAAGCGAATCGTCATGGCCCTGTTCAAGCTGGCAAAACTGCACCAAGTAGTGGGGAAACTTTCAGTCTTAGTATAAGGACCATCCATCGATGTGTATATACTGTGTGCACAACTATTAAAGAAAAATGTATGCGGTGTAATATCAGGGTTTACATGATTCATTCCTGATGTTCAATAGGCTATTTTGAACAGTCATCTAATCTAAAGCATCACCATTATAACTGCATTATCTCCCTTATATTTTTCCAGCAACTTTTAACGATAGTCATCTAAAATTCATTTTAGCGTCATAATGCAATTGACATTTTCTGAAGAAGCTCAGCAAATGCGATCTGAGGTAAAGAGGGTTAGATTTAAAATATTTTAAAGTTTTAAAATGTTCAAAAGCTCGTTTTCTGAAAGTGAACTCACCATTGGACAAATAGTTCTGATAGTTTATAGTCTTGAAAAAAGTGCTGAACATTCTGAGAATGTCAATCAAACGACTTTTTTCGTTGCACTTGTCAATGAGCATGTCATGATATGAGATATTTGTGTTGGCACTCCTGGAAGTGTCATGTTTGCAGTGATCGGATCTATATGCTGTTAAGATCAATCCATAATCACGTACAATACATTGGCTTTCAAGGATGTCGTCCTGATTAACACAGGCTAACTATTGGGGTAAACTCTGTCATTTGACACTACATTTTTGCGTTAATGCCAATTTTCTTGAAAAAAATGTTTCCAGACTAGTTTTTCGTGACATTTGAAGTATCGAGTTTATGTGCTAGAGTTAAACGGAAAAATATTATGTTGATACTTCTGAAATTTTAGTGATAATTTGCCTTTCTATCAGCTTTATTTTGATGCGCTAAACTTTTTTTTGCAAAAAATCCTTGGATGGAAACGTAGTTAATGGCAAGCTTTTAAATTTGAATGTGAAAAATTGCAGTCAGCAGCCCAAAAATGCCCCAGAGTTGAAGAGGGTTAAACACGAGACCACATTTTAGATTATAGGTAACAGTAGAAAGGATTTTAGGGATATCACAAAAAGGTGACCTTTTTAAATTAAAAAATATTTGCTTCAAAATGTGGCTAATACAGTGTATCCGGAAAGTATTCACAGCGCTTCACTTTTTCCACATTTTGTTATGTTACAGCCTTATTCCAAAATGGATTAAATTCATTATTTTCCTCAATTCTACAAACAATACCCCATAATGACAACGTGAAAGAAGTTTGTTTGAAATCTTTGCAAATTTATTAAAAAGAAAAAAAGAAAAAAATCACATGAACATAAGTATTCACAGTCTTTGCCATGACACTCAAAATTGAGCTCAGGTGCATCCTGTTTCCACTGATCATCCTTGAGATGTTTCTACAACTTGATTGGAGTCCACCTGTGGTAAATTCTGTTGATTGGACATGATTTGGAAAGGCACACACCTGTCTATATAAGGTCCCACAGTTAACAGTGCATGTCAGAGCACAAACCAAGCCATGAAGTCCAAGGAATTGTCTGTAGACCTCCGAGACAGGATTGTATCGAGGCACAGATCTGGGGAAGGGTACAGAAAAATTTCTGCAGCATTGAAGGTCCCAATAAGCACAGTGACCTCCATCATCCGTAAATGGAAGAAGATTGGAACCACCAGGACTCTTCCTAGAGCTGGCCGCCTGGCCAAACTGAGTGATCGGGGGAGAAGGGCGGTGACCAAGAACCCGATGGTTACCCTGACAGAGCTCCAGCGTTTCTCTGTGGAGAGAGGAGAAGCACCATCTCTGCAGCACTCCACCAATCAGGCCTGTATGGTAGAGTGGCCAGACGGAAGCCACTCCTCCGTAAAAGGCACATGACAGCCCGCCTGGAGTTTGCCAAAAGGCACCTGAAGGACTCTCAGACCATGAGAAACAAAGATTGAACTCTTTGGCCTGAATGGCAAGCGTCATGTCTGGAGGAAACCAGGCACCGCTCATCACCTGGCCAATACCATCCCTACAGTGAAGCATGGTGGTGGCAGCATCATGCTGTGGGGATGTTTTTCAGCGGCAGGAACTGGGAGACTAGTCAGGATTGAGGGAAAGATGAATGCAGCAATGTACAGAGACATCCTTGATGAAAACCTGCTCCAGAGCGCTCTGGACCTCAGACTGGGGCGAAGGTTCATCTTCCAACAGGACAACGACCCTAAGCACACAGCCAAGATAACAAAAGAGTGGCTACGGGACAACTCTGTGAATGTCCTTGAGTGGCCCAGCCAGAGCCCAGACTTGAACCCGATTGAACATCTCTGGAGAGATCTGAAAATGGCTGTGCACCGACACTCCCCATCCAACCTGATGGAGCTTGAGAGGTCCTGCAAAGAAGAATGGGAGAAACTGCCCAAAAATAGGTGTGCCAAGCTTGTAGCATCATACTCAAAAAGACTTGAGGCTGTAATTGGTGCCAAAGGTGCTTCAACAAAGTATTGAGCAAAGGCTGTGAATACTTATGTACATGTGATTTGTTTTTTTTTTTCGTTTTTTTATTTTTAATACATTTGCAAAGATTTCAAACAAACTTCTTTCATGTTGTCATTATGGGGTATTATAATGAGGAAAATAATGAATTTAATCAATTTTGTAATAAGGCTGTAACATAACAAAATGTGGAAAAAGTGAAGCGCTGTGAATACTTTCCGGATGCACTGTATGTGCTACTTTAATATATTTTAAGCCAAATTGTAACCCTTTATGGACTACTCAAAGTTCATGGATCATAAAGTTCATGACCTTTTACATATGACATTCTTTTTTCCTTTTTTCTCCTCATTTCCACCCTTAATTAAATGCTAAACGTGTTTTCTATTATTACTATTAAACATGTTAAATTCATGCTTTGTTAAATGGTAGTTCATGCATAATCCATCCAAAGACATAGCAAAATGCCATTTAAAATAGTTTAGATGTAGTTTAGCATGTCAACTTTCCAAAAGTAGCATATGTCAACTACCCAAATACAGCTCCAAAAGGATTTGTAATTTGTACCTGTTATGTAGAATAAAGAGTAAGTTAAAAATATATATAGATTTGCAACATACCTCTCTAAAAGACACAGTGATGGTTGCTGGTACTCTAGGAAGTGGTTTGATCTGGGAATAATGCTCCAGGAAGATGCCGTTGCCTTGGAGAACCACATCTGGTTGTCCATCAATTACCAAGGAGCGTGCTTGCGGCTCATAACGCAGCCTGTACTGCAGCTCTCCACCATATGCTGTAACCTTTACACACAGGAAAGCAAAACATGTTTTGAAAAACAGTGCACTGACATGTGGCAGGCAGACAAGACCATAATTCTTCCTCATACTCTGTCATATTACATAGCACAGGTCAAAGTGCAAACATGGCACCACATCATATGGAATGCTCTTACCTTATCCCCTCTGAAATTCACAGGCAGGACCCAGTAGTAGATTTCATTGGGGATATTAGAGAAGGATCGGTAGACCACCTCTGCACTGGCTCTTTGGGTGATGCCCTCAGTGATGGTCTGAGTGTTGGCGGCATTGGAAAGGGTGAAGAGCTGGCCATTGACACCACCTCGCACCTTTACATCAACCGAGAGACAAGTGAAAAGAACAAATTAATACAACAGTAGTTTATTTCTGTAGCATTTTAACATTCAATTAAAATCTCTAAAAATCACTAACCAATAAACAATGCTATTAGTGGGCACAATTCATTCTTGGTAAATTCCTCCCTTAGAGAATTTACAGAAGATGTGAGACTGGCTCACCTGATCTCTACTCCAGGTAGAACTGGCACATTGTTTTGTCACTCCCATACAGAAACACTGCAAGCAGCCATCAGGATTATCAGCTGCCAGATGAAATGCCCCAATCTTACACTCTTCACATAGAGCACCAACCACATTGGCCTGCAGCACAGGAGATCAGGCAGTGTTTAAACATTAACATTTATGTTCAACTGAAATGACATAGTACATATATTAAATGCTTTAGGAAAACAGTAGTGAAGTGTAATACCTTGCAATAGCATGGTTTGCTGATGGGGTTGATCGTTCCTCTGTTATCGCAGGAAGTCACTGAACAGGGATAAAAACACCATCTGGTTTACAATTACACCTGGAATGCTTTGAACATCCAGGTCAAAAACAGCTGGTGTACCAGGATAAAGTACACTGTGTGTTAACTATTATCTAAAGCTTCACTTGACCTTAACATCACATGACTTAACTTCATTTGAAGAAATTCCAGGTAAAAATGATCTATAGTCAAGCATATATATCTTGCCATTAAGGATGTAAGCACATATTCAGGATTGGGGGGAGGAGCAAATGTAATAATATAAGAATCAACCACTGCAAAAAATATTGGTCTAAATATTGTCTCTCCTCCATGTCCATGGTTGTTATGACCCAGCTTGCCATTCATTTTCATTGAATCAATAATTTTTTCCATAATTTAAAGTGGGAAAAAAGAGAAAGACTTACGGCTAGAAGTAGGAATACATTGGCCATTGGGCTGAAGAGGGTTGCCAACATATCCTGGAGCACATCTATGAAGGAAATATAAATGATGACATATGTCTTGTAGGCATATACATGCAACAAACAAACACTACATAAGCTAAGTATTGTATTAAGAGTGGATTTATAGGAAAGAGTGCTGTTCCCTTACTTCTCACAACGTCGCCCAGTGTAACCAGGTCTGCAGTTGTCACATGTTGCCTGATTGTCATGGTCCAGGAAGCAAGTATCTGAAAAGCTTTCAACAGAACATTTTACATTTAAATGTATGCATTTAGCTGACACTTTTATTCAAAGCGACTTACAGTGCATTGAACTTGCATTGTATGGCATTCTTTTTTACGTTGAACAAAAAAAGGAGATGTTAGGCAGAATGTTAGTCTCAGTCACCATTCACTTCCATTGTATGGAAAAAGATGCAATGAAAGTAAATGGTGACTGAGTCATTCTGCCAAATATCTCATTTTTTTGTTCCACGGGAGAAAGCAAGTCATACAGGGGTCTGGTTATACTTTTACCGGCGAGACGTCTCTGTGTATGGACAAGGACATGGTTTACAGTCATCATATCGTCCTCGACTAGGGTCACCAAAGAAGCCCGGCTTGCATTTGTCGCACTGAGGCCCTTCTGTGTTGTGCTGACAACTCTGGGACATGACATTTTCGTTAGTATTTTGGATACAGTAATCTACTAGCTGAGACATTGTAATAGTTATTAAAATAATATTTTAATAATGCTAAATAAACCTTTGTCCTTACCAGACAGTGCCCACTAATGGGGTCACAGGCACTGGCATGGCCATTGCAGTTGCAACCAGCGCAGGTGCCCAGGAAGTCTCCAGGTACCCGTTCAAAACCGGGAGAGCAAGTCTCACAGGACAGACCCGAGTACCCCGGAGGACATCTGTGTGGGACAACAACAAGCAAAAATCAGCAATACACACCCCTTACACAAAAATAGTAATTTAGCATCTGCACACCTGCATCGTCTTTTTTTTTTTTTCAGTACAAATATCTAAACATCCTTAAAACAAGATAATCTCACCTGATAATAAAACTGTGTAAGATATTAAAGGGATAGTTCACCCAAAAATGACAATTCTCTCATCATTTACTCACCCTCATGCCATCCAAGATGTGTATGACTTTCTTTTTTCTGCTGAACATAAACTAAGATTGTTAGAAGAATATTTCAGCTCTGTAGGTCCTTTCAATGCAAGAAGATGGTGACCAGACCTTCCAAGCTCCAAAAATCACAAAGGCAGCATAGAAGTCATCCATACGACTCCAGTTGTTTAATATATGTAATCTCTTTGGGTTTACATATATATGCAATCACTTTAGGTTAGAAACAGATCAATATTTCAATCCTTTTTAGCATAAATCTCCACTTTCACTTTCACTTTCAGAATGTGATAGAATGTAAAAGTGAAAGTGGAGATTTATAGAAAGAAAGGACTAAAATATTGACCTATTTCTCACACACACCTATTATATCGCTTCAGACGACATGGATTAAATTTACTTCTATGTTGCCGTTATGTGATTTTTGGAGCTTGAAAGGTCTGGTCACCATCTACTTGCATTGTATGGACCTACCAAGCTGAGATATTCTTCTACAATTCTTAATTTGTGTTCTGCAGAAGAAAGTCATACACATCTGGGATGGCATGAGGGTGAGTAAATGATGAGAGAGATTTTTAATTTTTGGGTGAACTATTCTTTTTAAAAGGTGAATTTAACGTATTTTTTGGATTTTTAGATATATTTACTGGAAAACAAGACAAAGCTGTTAAGAATATTCTTTTTTGCAGTGTGGTAGGTCTGAAAACTTGTTATAATATTACTGTCCTTTCTCTTCATAAAGTATACAAACTATGCAAACATATAGATAAAAATGTTTGAAAGTTTTAGCCAAAAGCATGGGGTATAATCATAATTTTTTTCACATAAACACATCACTGTGAGAGGTGATTTAAAAGTAACTTTACATTTTCTGACAGGTCTGTAATCCTTTCTTGATTTAAAGGCACACTAACCTGCACTCCTCCACATCTTTCGGGTTCCCGTGCACGCTGAACTCCTTTGTGGTAATATCCATGCTGATGTCACTCAGGCCAACACTGGCCATGCGGTTGTCATAAATGGTGCGAATGTGGATGCTCTCCAGATTGGACAAAGTCATCATGAGGTCATCGCGAGTCACTACCCGCCCAGAAGAGTGCTGCCAGTTTTCCTGTGGCACAGAGAGGTGAACAACTTTGTATAACAAACCAAATAATTACTGCTGCAAAATAATTTTAAACACAGTTAACATTAATTAACAATCAAATCAGAACAATCACTGATGTGAAAAGTCACTATTTTGTCGTATTGTATTAATAAAGTTACAATTGTTTTATAAGGACAGGACTGACAATACTACATAATTTATGGTTGACATGTTTTCCAATTTCCAATGTTGACTTTATTTGATAAAAAAATTACTTTGTGAAAATATGTACACTCACCTCTGTAAATTTGATGTCTCTATGGTTGATGGTATCAGGTAAAGTTGGGTTTACTCTGCGGTAAATCAATTTTTGTCCATTGCCACTTAGCACAACATCAGGTTTCTCTTTTGGTTCCGAAGCACCTCGCTGCAGTGAGTAATTCACCTTATACTTCAGGCTACCTCCGTATGAGTCAACCTGTACAACAAAGACATGCACTTTATCCTGACATTCCTGAAGGAATCATTCAGACTGGTTTTGTGAATCAGACCAACTGATTCACTGAAAAGATCTGACCCTAAAGAGCAACTGACTGCCAAATCGGTCATCCCTACTTCTCTCATGTATACACCTAGGATAGGGTTCCCACCCTTTTAACCAATTAATTTACATGACTTTTCCATGCATTTTTTTTTTTTTACCTTTATGCCGACAAATCATTCAGACTGGTTTGCGAATCGTTTTGACCAATTCATTGAAAAGAACCGACTAGAACAATTTACTCACAAATCGGTCATCACTCTGGCTTGCCAGCAAAGTTTTATTGACAAGACCAATATTTAGTAGATTAAATATTTAAGAGTAGAAAATAAGTAGAAAAATTTATATTCACTATAGAAATTTTCATGACTTAAGATTTTCACATTTCCCATAACTTATGGGGCTAGACAACACAATTTTAAAATTCCCTAATATTTACAGGTTTTCCATGACCGTGGGAACCCAGCAAGGAGAGATAGGGCAGTTGTCATGATTTTCAGAGAATAACTGTCTGATTCTCTCCCAAAGAATCACTATTGTATGTTCTCAGAAGACCTGGAATATTGCATAATATATAGAAAGTAAAAATAGGGAGTTATTTATTGGCAATAATGTTTTATTGATGCTGTCTATAGTTGTTATGGAGAGAATCGCGGAGGGAAGGAAAACCTTGTTGCCCAAGAACTGGCGAGGGAGAGACCAATAAGAGTCTTGATCAAGGAAACGGCGAGACAGATCCACAAGCTGGAACTCCTCACTATCTGGATAGATCAACATCTGAGTGGAGGACAGAGGTGGAGGAGTGCCAGGTCGACTAG